>NC_056727.1:690576775-690876775 GCF_019279795.1 Protopterus annectens
TGGATGTGCTCAGTAGACCTTCAGGATGCATGTTATCACTTAAAAATGAATAATAATCCAGAAGGTACTTATGCTTCTGGCCAGGAGCCACTCATCTGTTGAGAGTACTTCCCTTTGGTCTCACCACAGCTGCTGGCGTGTTTACCAAGTGCATGACAGTAGTGACAACTCACTTGAGACTGCATGGATTCTGGTTCTTTCCTTATCTAGATGACTGGCTCATTTCTGCTTCACCCAGGCATCTACCATTGAAGGCAAAAGATAGTGTTCTCCAGATGTGCTTACATCAAGGGATGACAGTAACCTATGAGAAATCCTGTTTAGAACCCACTCGGAATTTAAACTTTATAGGAGCAATTCTCAACACAAAACAAACAATAGCCTCACTCCCACCTGCAGGAGTGGAAGCAATCAGATCGCAAGTCACAAGAGTAATCTGCAGCAACAAAATCTCCGCTCAACTGGTTCTTCAGACTTTTAGGATCAGTGGCAGCAGCAATAACGTTAGTCCCACTATCCAGATATTGTATGAGAATTCTGCAATGGCTGTTATCAGCACATTGGTCTACATCTTCTACAACCAATGTCGAGTCAAATAAAGATCACCAATATTTGTAACAAAGATCTCAAATGGTGGATTCAGTCGAATCAGTTACTACAAGGTCGCCTATTTGTTCTTTCCCAGCCCAAGACCACAGTGACCATGGACATTTCCAGCTATTCTGGGTAAAACAGTTCAAGGCACTTGTTGACCCACAGAGGCCAACTTACTTATCAACATGCTAGAGATGAGAGCAGTGCTGTTAGCATTGCAGGTTTCCAAAATGCTCTTCCCTTAGGAAAGATTGCAGTTCAGTCAGACATGTCAGTAGTCTGGTATGTCAACAAACAAGGAGGAACCTGATCCTACCCCTTGTATCAAGAAGCTGTCAGGGTGTGGCAATAGACGAGCTCTTCCAGCAGCTTTCTCATTGCAACACACAGTCTGGGGAAGCCCAGTATGATAGCAGACCAGCTCAACAGGTGCATTCTTTTACCTCAATAATGGTCTCTCAATCAGAATGTGACAGAAAGGATATTCTGTTAATGGAGTCAGCCTTGCTGTGATCTTTTCACCTCTCCCCTAAACAACAAGTGCAGCAACTACTTCATCCTCATTCCCCCAAGTGGGGATTCACCAAGGGATGCTGTTCACGGTCGCCCCTTGGTCTCCTTTATGCCTTTCCATTAATCCCAAAATCTCTGCAGAAAGCAGCCAGGTCGAAGAGCATAGTAGTACTCATTGCACCATATTGGCCTCGACAAATTTGCTTTTGCTTCCTCTGGTCTCACTTACTTCGCCAACCATGGATTCTAGATTCAACTCCAGACCTCTTGTCTCACTCGACGGGCATGATTCACCCAGACATACCCAGTCTCAGGCTGACGGCCTGGCTTCTCCATTTCCTTTAATTGCCAGACAAACTTTGCTCTCCTCTCCATTCCAGTCTGACACACGCTCCTTTCTTTTCATAAACCGTCTACATGTAAACTATATTTCAGTAAATTGAAAAGATTCGTTCACTGGGCATTACAAAATAACATTGATCTCTTCTGTGTTCTGACTGATGATATACTTGATTTTTTAGCCCAACTTTTCAATAAAGAGTCATTGTCTTTGACTTTCAAAGTCCATTTGGTAGCAATATTCAATTTTCACATTGGATCTGATGTTGCCCCTTTCATTCGTCCTTACCACTGGGTTTAGAATCTGTCCTTGGATCCGATCTGGCCATTTCAAAGACTGATGCCTTGTGTCTCGAGCTCCTTTCCTCAGATCACATTTACGGCCTTCCACGTAGTACGTGACTATATTTACTTTCTCGAGTTTCAGATAAGTGCCTTGGTAAGTCCTTAACCTTTTTCCTTCTTCCTATATATATATATATATATATATATATATATATATATATATGCATATATATATATATATATATATATATCGGTCCTCTTCAAATTACCGAAACGCCAGTTCGCCGACACGCGGAAGAGGAACACGAAAGGACCAACAATGCAGTTGACCGACATGCTGAAATCCCGACAGCAGGAAGACCGACAAGGGGAACGTGTAAGTGCGACTTGGTAAGTATGCGCTAGTGAGGGATTTAGGATTAGGGAGCAGACAGGTAAGTGTGCAATAGTGAGGGATTTAGGGTTAGGGTGTGTGAAAGGTGAGTAAAAGGTAGTGTCGGAGTTAGGGTTTGGGTAATGTAAGTGTGTGTTAGTGACGGGTTTATGTTTTAGGGTGGGTTAAGTAAGTTAGGAATAGGCAGGTAGGGTAAGTGCTGAGTGTCGGACCTTAGGTTAGGGTGGGTTAAGTGAGTTAGGGTTAGGGTGCAGGTAGGGTAAGTGTACTAGTGTTGGACCTTAGGGTTAGGTGGGTTAAGTGAGTTAGGGTTAGGTGCAGGTAGGGTAAGTGTGCAGTGTCGGACCTTAGGGTTAGGGTTTGGGTTAGGGCTAGTGGATATGTAATGTAGTGTAATGTGTTGTTTACGCAGTGTGTCGGTGTAATGGTGTTCGTGTTTTGCGTTGTCGGTATTGTGTGTTGTCGGTTGTTTGGTGTCGGTGGTTTGTGTGTCGGAACTGGCGTCGGTGTTCTAAAGTAGACCCATATATATATATATATATATATATATATCTGTATATATATATATATATATATATATATATATATATATATATTTTCTTCTGTAAGCCTTGTGTTTAACATTTGTATAGCTTACATGTTCTTCATGTTTCACTGTTGCAGTCATTACATTTGGGTAATCTGCCGGCAGGTTGTCCTCATTTGGCCTGAATATCAAAGTCTTGGGTCCTGGGCAGTTGCTGTCTCCTCTTCCATGATGTCAGATCGTCAGGGGTATAAAACATAGAGCCGACGCCATTTTATTCAGTCTTTCTTGCCGCGCAGTGCCCGAAGCAGAAGCAGTTCGCAAGTGCCGGTCGGCCGACTCCTGAAATTTTCACATTCGAGTTTCAGAACCGAAGTCTTCAATTAAAGCTAAGTACCCCATTGGGGAAACTTTTTCTTCCTCCTTACCATTGTCAGTAAAATTTAATAATTGCATTACTTGCGGGAAGCAAATACCTCATAAGGATTTTCATTTGTACTGTATTCCTTGCCTAGGCCCTGATCATAACGTGCCTTGCTGTCGATTTTGTGCTAGATTCAACCAACGCACTATTAAGCGTCAGTATATTTTTGCTTCAAAATATTTTGGATCCAGATTTAATTACCCTGAAATGTCGTCTGATAGCAATCCGACTACTGGAGTTCACAAAAAACGCAAAGAAAAAGACAGACAGAACGTTGAGGTCCAAAACCGATGACAAAATGTCTCCTAAGCCAGTCGCTGGTTCGCCGGTACTCAGTGAGGCGCTTTTGCAGCCCCTGATACCCACTACTTTTGAGTCACAGGCCTCTACTGAGACCCATGCGGAGTCCAGTATGCCGCGAGATCTCAGAGTATTGTACCCGTGGATGTCTTTCCCTCAGATGGGTCCGGAGCCGCCGAGCAGGCACTGGCTTCTAAGGGTGTTTTCAGGCCTTAACATTTCTATATAAAACCGACGCCAGCTTCAAAAACAACTTCTAAGTCTAAAAAAATGATGCATGAGCCACGTGCTCAGGCCCCTATGCCTAAAAAACTGATGATTAAAATGGCTGAGGACGTAATTACCTTGATTAGGGCTTCCCAACCCACCCCTGCTAAGAGGCCTAGGCAAGACACTGATTATGAATCTTCAGATCAGGTTTCTATTTTTTCTGTGTCCTCTTCTGATCAGGAATATTCTATACCACCCTATGAGGATTCAGATGCAGAAGAGTCCATTCCATCTGCATCTCCTCCTGAGGATTATTCTTTTTGAGAAACCTTGCATATTTAAGGGAACATTTTCATTGGGAGAGTCAGGATTTCTCTGAATCAAAAAAGAGGCTTAGGGATTTTCTTCTCCTTCCTCAGCATAGGCCTTTGGCTATACCTCTTGTATTAGACATTGTTGACAATGTGTTTTCAGAATCAAGCATGGCTTCTGATTCCTTACCTCCGGCTCCTAGTAAGCCAGACAGATATTTGACTCCCACAAATTTTTATTAAAAAATCCTGCTGCTGATCCTGAAACTATCTCACAGGGTCCCAAAGGTGTATAGGCCTCTACAGCCAAAAATCCTACCCCCTCTGATAGAGATTCCATGGCGCTGGATAGATGGGGAAAGAAAGTTTATACGTCTGCAACCTTGGCAGTTAGGGCCTTAAACTGCCAGTTTCATATGCTTAAATATCAACAACGTGTTATGGGCTTGTTGAAACAGAAAATGATGTTGATTTACATGGAAAATAAAGTATTACAGGAATTATTGCATGCAGCAGAACAGGTTGGAAAGCATACTTTGCAATGTGGTTTTGATTCCTTGGAGGCCTCTTGCAGGGCCGCAGTTACTGGATCTGTGATTAGAAGGCATGCCTGGCTCAAAGAGCAAAATCTGCCTGATCATGTTAAGGCTAAATTGTTGGATGCACCTTTACAGCATGACACTTTGTTTGGTAATAAGGCAGAAAGAGGTTTTAACGAAAATGGAAGACAAAGCTAAATCTATGCAAACTGTAAAAGATTTCTTACAAGTGCAGCCACCTCGATTCAGTAGACAATGGCCTACTAAAAATTGGTCCTTTCCTGTGTCCAACAGAGCCTCACAAGGCAAATCCAGGCACTCAAAAGGCTCTAGATACCAATCACAGGGTTCTTTATAGGTCAAAACAATGGGGTGCCTCTACCTCCAAATCTGGAGGAAACAAAGCACAACCCTGCAGTAAGCAGTCTCAATGACTTCTCTCTACCATTACCAAGGACTTATCTTTTGGCAGCCCCATTGGGGGGAAAATTAGAACTTCATGCTCAGAATTGGCAGTTAATTACCCAGGACAAGTGGGTATTAAACATAGTATCCCAGGGGTGCAGATTCCATTTCCATACTTTGCCAATTCCAAATGGTTAACGGTTGGCCAGATATGCCACAAAATCAATGGGCAGAGGCTCAGAAACAAGTGACGTCCCTCATGGATATGGGGGCCATTCAACCAGTACCAGAACAGGAAAAAGGACAAGGGTTTTATTCAAGACTGTTCCTGGTACCCAGAAAAGACAATGCCTGGCTTCCAATTCTGGACTTATCGATTTTGAGCACGTTCTTGGACATCCCAAAATTCAAAATGCTGACTTTGCAACAGCTACTGCCCATGTTGGGCAAGAACGCTTGGTTAGTGACTCTAGACTTAAAAGAGGCATACCTGCATATCCCAATAAGGGAATCATGCAGAAGATACCTCCACTTCAAGGCAGGTTTTATGCATTACCAATTCTCTGCAATGCCCTTTGGCTTATGTACTGTGCCCAGGGTCTTTACAAAGTGCCTGGCACCAGTAATTGCATTTTGCAGACAAAGAAGCATACAAATCTATCCTTACTTGGACTGTCTCATTCAAGCAGAAAACAAGGACATCTGGCATTTGTAAAAAGGCCTCTAACATGCCTAGGGTACACAATAAATGAAACAAAATCACAACTGGTACCCTCTCAAAAAATTACATTCCTGGGTTCAAGCTTGAATACAACTGCCCAGATGGCTTACCTTAGGCCAGACAAACAAAGGCAACTGACTATATAGTTCAAACAGATGGCAACAAAAAACAAGTTATCTGCAAGACAAATTCTGCAGGCTTTAGGGTTCATGGCGTCCTGCATTCTACTAATTCCATATGCAAGACTGCATATGAGGAAACTTCAATGGTACCTAAAAAGTTTATGGAGTCAACATTGTCTACTACTACAGGAGTTTCGTTGGTGGGCAGAGACATGTCACCAAAACAAGGGTCTGTCATTCACTCTACGCCCTGCCACCCAAACCCTAACTACAGACGCATCAGACTAGGCTTGGGGGGGCCCACCTGGTGGGTAGATGCATTCAGGGCATATGGAGCCCAAAACAAATGCAACTGCATATCAACCAGAAAGAGATGCTAGCTGTTCAGAATGCTCTGACAGCCTTCAAGGATTTACTTCATCCAGGGCAACTACTGATAAATTCGGACAAAATCACAGTTATGTGGTACATAAACAAGCAGGGGGGTACCCATTCCTATCCCCTCTGCAGGCTAGCCATGGCATTGTGGGCCACAGCCTTGACTTACCAAGTACATCTTCAAGCTCAGTTCCTGCCAGGAAAGCAAAATACTCTGGCAGATGACCTAAGCAGAAATCTTATGGACCCTCACGAATGGAAACTGGATCCACAAATGTTCAGCATGATAACACAGAAATGGGGGAGCCCAGACATAGATCTATTTGTCTCTCCCCAAAATCACATCTGGACAAATTCTGCACAAGGACTTATCACAGACAAGCATGGAAAGTGGATGCCCTATCCTTCAGTTGGAAAAACCTGTCAGTCTACGTCTTTCCTCCTCTGCCTCTTTTCCCCAAGGTCTTGCTAAAGGTCAGACAGGAAAAACCAAAAATGATCCTAATTGCCCCGGACTGGCCCCGCCAGCACTGGTACCCAATTCTAAGGAATATGTCTCAACTCCCTCCTTGGTACTTGCCTCAAATACCTCATCTATTGTCTCAGCAGAGCAATCAAATTCTGCACACTCAGCTCCAAACTTTGAACCTGGCAGCATGGCTGATCATGTAATTATTCAAATAACACCTCTCAGTAAATCTGTGATGAATATCATTTTGGAAGCCAGAATGCTTAGTGCTAGAAAATCTTATGCTGATAAATGGAAGAGATTCTATGCTTGGAACCAAGCACAATGAACGGACATAAAACCAAATATTCCTCAGATTTTACAGTACTTGACTGAGGTGCTTGACAAGGGCCTATCTTTTTCTTCAATAAAAACCCATGCCTCTGCCATCTCGGCTCATTACAACAGAGCCTCCCATCTTTTCTCATCTTCTGCTAAAACAGTATCTTAGAGGGGCCAAAAATTTAAGGCCTCCCAGAAGATCACCACCTCCTGCATGGGACCTCAGTTTTGTGCTGGAAAAACTCACCGTACCTCCTTTTGAACCAGCAGCTACTGCGGATATAAAATTTTTATCTTGAAAAACAGCTTTCCTTTTGTCAATCACTTCAGCAAGAAGGGTTTCAGAACTACAGGCCCTCATGGTTGTGGAGCCTTTCATTACATTTCACTCAGACAGGGTGTCCCTCAGCACCAGTCCTTCATTCATGCCTAAGGTGGTATCCAGTGTGGCTCTTAACCAAACTATTCACCTGCCAACCTTTTACCCAAATCCGCAGAACAAGGGGGAGTGGATTCTGCATTCATTGGACGTACACAGGCAACTAAGATTCTACTTAAACAGGACCAAATCTCTAAGAAAAACTGAGCAACTACTGGTGGCATTTGCTGCAGGATCAGAGGGACAGGCTATATCAAAGCAGACCATTTCTAAGTGGATAAGCCACTACATTTGTTTCTGATACTTGCATCATGGTAAACCAATGCTGAAGGGAATCAGGTCACATTCAGCCAGGGCTGCATCTACCTCAGCAGCCTTTCTCATAGGAGTTCCAACCAAAGACATTCTAGAAGCTGCTACTTGGAGCTCTGTTCATACTTTTACAAAGCATTATCATTTGCCTCTCTTCTCTAAGTCTAGGGCAGGCTTTGCCACTGCAGTGCTGCCGCCCCTAATGCTATTTAGTTCCATCCTTCCATCCATAGCTTTGAGATTCTACCCAAATGTAATGACTGCAACAGTTAAACACGAAGAACATAGTACAGTTGTGTACACTTAACTTAAATGTAGATGGTCGAGTGTATTCACTGTTGCAGTCTGGGTTACCCACCTGTCATCCCCCTTTTCTATAACTTTTCTTTCCTTCACTATATACTAAAGCCTTTGTGGTGTATTTGCTTTTAGATGAAGGTAAAGTTTATGTTGCTAAAAGTGCATTAACATATATTTCTGTTTATTTATTTATATATATATATATATATATATATATATATATATATAATTTTGCTCCCCATTTGGGGGCACCTGACATCTGGGGCAAGAAAAACTGAATAAAATGGCGTCGGCTGCATGTTTTATAACCCTGACGACCTGACATCATGGAAGAGGAGACAGCAACCGACACAGGACCCAAGACTTTGATATTCAGGCCGACTGAGGGCAACCTGCCAGCAGTTTACCCAAATGTAATGACTGCAACAGTGAATACACTCGAACATCTACATTTATGGTAAGTGTACACAACTGTACTCTTCCTTTCCTACCCCTCTGTACTTCTTATTAGAGATCATTAGTGTCAGGGCCTTCCCCTCCCTGTCTCGCCTTCTTTCTCTATACAGCCGCTGGCCTTTCTATTTAAAAAAAAAAAAAATAGCCTTATCTCTTTTTTGCTCTTTCTGTTTTTGTCTCTTGCTGTGTGTGTCTGTGTGCACGCAGGTCTTGAATGACTAATCTGGTTCTGTTTGCTCTACATGAAGCGTGATGTAAGCATGGATGGTAGACCCACCGGATTTAAGAGATGCACCTCTTGTGGGCACAAAATCCCAAATTTGGATGCCCATGAGAGGTGTGTCTATTGCTTAGGTCCTGATCACCTTGATGAGGTCTGCGACATCTGTGCATTGTTCAGTCCCTGTGCCTTGGCAGACAAGAGGAGTAAATTGATCCTTAAGGGCTTATTGACTATTTCTGGAACTGAGACCCCCAGGTCTGTTTTTTCCAAGAAACATAAGGATCCGAAGGAGCCCAAGACATGAGCCCCCTCAGCCTCTCTGGGGGTTGCATGTCTCCTGCCTGAAAAGCGCCAGAATTATCGGATCTGACCCTGTAGGACCCAAGGAAAGCTAGACCCTCAGAGCTGAGAAGTTCCTTGGATCCTACAGTGCTTACACAGGACATCCCTTCTCCCCAGATCCATGTCACTCCAGATCCCTAGATTTTGGATCCAAAAGGGACTCCGGATCTGACTGAAATTGTGGAGAATCTGCAGCTTCTCCTCCACTTCGGATCTGAAGGCCTCTGACTATAGGTCTCAGAGCCGCCATACCTTCAAGACTGAAAAGGTTTCCCCCCTTGTTACGACCTCCAGGGTGGCTCACTCTCCAGTTGAGTCCGGGAATTCATCCATATCCTCCAGTTCTTCCAGGATGTCCCGATCCGAGATGGACAGGATGATGTGGAGTTTACTGAAGGCTCAGATCGAGATGGGACTGTTGCGATCTCTGTCCCATCTTGGATCAGTGAGAGCCCCATCACCGCTAATGGCGTCTCCTTTTCCGATCTGACCCTCGGCATCGGATGCTCAGGATCCAGGTACCAGAGAGAGATGTCTTTGGAGCAGAGAATAGTCCTTTCTTCGACTCTAGCAGTTTCCCAGAACGGCTTGGCACCATCGCTGTCAGAGCTGAGTAGGTCCCAAGCCCAAGATGTCAGCGTCGACTCTGGGGTGTTGGTCTCGGCTCTGACTTGGTCGGATCTGTCCCTTCCTCTCGGGGCTTCACTTTTGATAGCTCGGGGCCTGTGTCCTCAAGAGCCTTAGAATTTGGGATGGTGTCTGCCTTCTCTCCTTGGACAGTTTAGACTCCAAGGAGAGAGGGGGGAAGTATCCCTGGGTCTTTCAGCATTCTGTGTGGCAGAGAGAGCATTTTCTATATCTAGAGCTGCGTCTCCTCCTCCCCCGGTTCCAACTCGGCTCCCATTTGTTCTGAGCCGTGGTATCGCATGTCCAGTCCATGGTCAGCCTACCCAAGAGGCCCTCCAGGCTCCCTTTCTGCAAGGTTTTCTTCATTCTTCATAGTCCTCCCCTGAGTCTCCCACAGAGGAGGTACTCAGGAAGAGAGCATGTAAGAGGAAGCATGTAGACTCCTCTTTGGAGTCGCTAACCGAAGATATGGATTTTGACAAAGGAGAGGGGCCCCCATGTCAACACCCGAAGACATCCCCTTTGGAGATATTTTAGTGATTCTGAACCGAAAGGGTGGGTGATGTGCCCAAACCCCCTTTTCTGAGGAATCGGTCTTTCTGGAAGGCTTTGCGACAGGCCCATTTATGTCCTGGTGACCCCACTGGTGGCCATACTTGTTGATTTGGTGTACTGCCATGCTTGAAAGAAACCTGACATTGTGCAGCCCATTCCCAAGCGAGTGGACAAATATTTGAGACCCTCTGCTTGAGTGTCCTAACTGGAGTAAGGGCATCCTAGTTGATGCTGTCAGTGTCAGCAGCCCCAAAGTAGGAGCAGGCAGAACAAAGTTCTACTGCCCACCCCCCAAACAAGGATTCTCGGGCGCTGGACAGATATGGGACGCACATTTACCCCTCAGCCACTTTTTCTCAGGGAGTTAAATTGCCTTGCACATTTCACTCGTCTGGAAAGGGACCTAGTTAAGGAGGTTACCAATTCACTGTCCTGGTCCATGTTGGCTGAGGACCTTCAGAAGGTGTCTCCCCATCTGGTCACCCTATCTTCCCTAGCCAATTCTTTGATTGGGCTGATTTCCAACAAGGCGGAACCTCACTAGCGACCAGAATGGGCATAGCCATTAGGAGGCATGCCTGGATGAGGCTTTGTAAGCTTGCAGAACCCTTCAAGGCATCTTTTACCAATGCCCTGTTCGATGGTTCCTCCTTGTTTGGACCATCTGTCAAGGAGACAGCAAGAAGGAAAGACCCTATCTTCCATAGGGATCAAGTTTTGTTCCCCAAAAAGGACCTTCTCTAGGAACCAACACAGTGGGAAGAAGATGTGGTTCAAGAAATCACAGGGTCCCTTTCCAGGAGTCGCATGAGGATTCCTCTTCCAGAGGTAGAGAATTTAATGGAAGGCACCACCCCAGGGGCATAGGGAGTCTACAGAATCAGGGCATTAGAGAACTTTTCTCAGACAAGCCTTGTTAGCGCTCCTGAAACGTTGCCTGACTGTTCTGTTCTGGAGGCAGTCATGGGAAGATTTTTCCTTGCACCTGGTTGTCTGGACAAAACTAACAACAACTGGGTGCTGAACATATCCCAGAGGATACTACATTCCCTTTTCTCTTCTTCCGGCCACCAAAAGAAGACTCAGCGATGTACCACCCAGTCAGAGGGAGCAGGGCCTTCGAGGTTCAGAAACTTCTGGAAAAAGGAGCCAACCAAAAGGTCCCAACCGCACAGCAAGAATGCGGTACTTATGCTTCTTTTTGGTGGCAAAAAATACAGGGGACCTAAAGCCCATAATCCACCTGAGGAAATTGAATCTGTTTGTTAAGAAGTTAAAGTTTTGCATGGTGTTCAGTCCATTTTGCTTCTACTGCGCAAGGATGGATTGGGTGTGCTCTGTAGATTTCCAGGATGTATACTACCACATAAAGATCCACAAATGCTCCAGGACTCACCACAGCCCCCTGAGTGTTTACCAAATACATGTCAGTGGTAGCAGCTCACCTGAGACTGCAAGGATTCCAGGTGTTTCCGTACTTGGACAATTGGCTCCTAACTGCATCAACTGGGTCAGGCAGTACAGTTCCCGTCTACACTTATTTATTTATTTATTTATTTTCAGTTTGATGACCAGGAGGTTCACTGGGCTCAAGGAGCCCATTTTCAGTGGAGGCCGGGGGAGAAAAACTCCACAAAACATAGCAGACATAGTAACAATTAAACAACTGGTAGAAATTATGTAGTAAAACATAAGCACAATAGAATATCAACATAGTATGGTATACAGTGCATATTTACCTGTAAATGCAATTAGAGGTCGATAGTACAGAGTCAGCATTATACTGAGGTTTTAAATCTTCTGAGAATGCTATGAAAGAAACATTTGTAAGAAAACAGTAAATATGATTGAACTCCTATTGGGTTAGGTGGAAGGTAGTTTATGTATATGTATGTATTAGGCAGGATTAGGTAGGTAGAGTGCAAGTGCATATCCTGTTGTTGGAGAGGTAGGAATGGAGCTGGGTTTTTAAGTCATCAAAGTTTTGAGAAATTCTTAGGGAGGAAGATAGTTCCATTTTTTGGCTAAGGAAAAGGATAGGAGAAGCTGACCTGAGGGACTGTTTGGTTTGTATACAGAAATGAGATTTTGGTGAGCAGTCTTAGAGTTCTGTGAGGGGTATATAGTGGTAAGATATTAGTTAGTGCAGGGCATTTAGTGGGTTTAAAAATGAGGTTGTGGGCTGTAGTGATTTGGAGGTAGTCCAGGTAGTTGGGAAGTTCTAGCCATTGCAATAGGTGGAGAGGTATACAGTGGTGGGTAGAGTACTTGGACTTGGTGGCAAACTTTGAGATTTTGTTGTAACAGGATTTCAGTTTAGACGAGATAGAGGAAGATAGGTTGGCTAGTAGGGGGGCACCATACATCAGAGATGGTAGTAAGTAGTTAGTGGCGAGGGTCTGTGTTGTGGAAGGGGATAGAAAGTGGGAATTCCTGTACAGCATGCCAAGTTTCTGATGTGTTTTCTTAATGTTTAGCTCAATATCGGTGTCGAATTTGAGATGTTCATCAATAGTGACTCCAAGAAGTTTAGCAAAAGGAACAACTTTAATAGTGGAGTTGGCATGGCTGATAATGTTGAAGGAAGTTTCGTCAAGAAGGTGAGATTTAGAGGGAGAGAATAATAGAATTTTAGATTTAGAGAGAGGTGATTTTGAAGCATCCAGTTCGCAGTGGTGGAAAAAGCAGTTTGGGTTTTTGTTTGGAGTACTTGGAGGTTAGAAGCAGAGCAGACTAGAGTTGAGTCGTCTGCATATTGGACTATCTTGGTGTTAGGAATAGCTGTGTGGAAGTCATTAATAAATATATTAAATAGCATTGGGCCAAGTATGGATCCTTGGGGGACACCGGTTGGGGTTGGGAGGAAGGTTGTCGTGGTAGTTTTCCATTTTACAGCGTGAGATCGGTCAGATAGGTAGCTGCTGAACCAGGTAACGGTGTTGTATGAGAGATTAGGATTAGCAAGGTGGTTTAGGTGATGGGAATGGGAGACAGTATCAAAAGCCTTGGAGAGGTCAAGGAGGACTGTGGATACAAGTTCTCCAGAATCACGGTTGTGGTTTACTGTGTCTAGGAAAGAGAGGAGAGCAGTTCTTCTGCTATGGCCCGGACGAAATCCGTGTTGAGTAGGGGTGAGGAGTTGGTTATTTGTAAGGAATGGCATGAGTTGGAAGTGGATGCATTTCTCAAGTATTTTTGAAATAGGTGAGAGAATGGCTATGGGCTGGAAGTTGGAGATGCCCTGGGTCCCATGTCAGCCACCATTCTACTGATCTCACCAGCAAGATTTTTCATTAGAGTTCTTCAGTGGACTCAGTCCAATGGTCCATTCTGGTTCACCTATTGCATCATTGGATCAAGCTGTCTCAGGTCTGCAGACAACATCTTCAATGGTGGCTTGTCTTGAACAACCTTTTTTTAAGCAGGCCCTTCTCTCTTCCCCCTCAGTTGGCCACAGTGACCACGGGCACCTCCTTGTTGGGGTGGGGCATTACCAAGGAGGATTGGTCCAAGGCAGATGGTCCTCAACAGAGACCAATTTGCACATCAACATCCTGGAGTTGGGAGCAGTCCTTCTGTTGCAAGCCTTCCAAGATTGCCTCCCTCTGGGAATGATAGCAGTTCACTTTCACTCAGACAACATGTCAGTCATCTGATATATTAGCAAACAGGGGGAACCCATTTATACTCTTTGTGCAGCGGGGCCATGAGATTGTGGGAATGGATTATCTCTTCCAGCTGCTTTTAACTTGCAAGGCACATCCCTGGTGAGACCAATGTGTTAGCAGACAGACTAAGCAGATCCATCTCAAGTCCACGAGTGGTCCCTGAATCAAGCAGTAGTGGATCAAATCTTATGCTTTTGGAGCCTACCTTGCTATGACCTGTTTGCTTCCCCCCTAAACAACAAATGCACCAAGTATTTCGCTCTGATCTCTCCAAAGGGGGAGTCACCCAGGGATGCTGTAATCCACGATTGGCCCTCAAGTCTCCTGTATGCTTATCCTCCAATTCCCCTGATTCTGAAAGTTCTACAGAAAGCCATCAGGTTGAAGAGTACTCTAATCCTCATTGCCCCTTTTTGGTCTTGTTAGGTATGGTTCCCTTTCTAGTCTTACGCCAAGTATCTATCGTGGACACTGGATCCCAGACAGAATCTGATCTCTCATCCAGCAGAATATCACCTTCTCAGCCTCAGCTCCATAAGATTGATTGCTTGGTTCCTCCACTTCCAATTATTTTAAGGCAGTCCAGGTTAGCCTCCCCAGTCCGTAGCATAATACTTGCATTGCAAAGCCTTCTACCAAAAAAGTGTACCATAGCAAGTGGAAGAGCTTTTTCACCTGAGCCTTAGGAAAATGGACCCATTTTCAGCTCCAGTTTCTGCCATTCTTCTCTTTCCTAAGCCCACTCTTTCAACACAGCGCTAATTTCTCCACAGTTAAGTTACAACTGGAGGCAGTTGCCAGTTTTCATGCCACAGAGGATCTTACACCCATCTCCACCACGAGACTGTGTAAGACCTTAAGGGAGTTTTCTTACTCAGACCACCACTTAAAGATCCTTCTCCACCATGGGGCCTGACCTTGATTTTTTTGCAAGGCCTCATTCAGAAACCTTTTGAACCAGCTGCCTCCTGTGATCTGAAGTTTTTGTCTTGGAAGACTATCTTTTTGGTGGCCATTACTTCCGCCAAGAGGGCATCAGAACTTCAAGCCTTGTCTTCAAAGCTGCCATACATAACCTTTTTTAATGATAGGGTTTCCTTGAGAATGAATCCTTCCTTTTATGCCTAAAGTAACCACAGAAGCAAATATTAACCAATCTATGTATCTGTCAGTCTTTTTCCTTAATTACTCCTACAAAGGTGAATACATGCTTCATTTACTTGTTGTTCATAGACAATTGCGTATCTATCTGAACGAAGGAATTCAGAAAATTGGAAAAATTATTAATCTCCTTTTCACCCAGCCATTTAGGCAGAGCATTGTCAAAAGTAACTCTAGCGAAATGGATTACTAGCTGTATCTCCACTATGTATTCATTGAAAGGGATATGACTTCTCTGTTCCCCAAAAGCTCATTCTACATGGTTGATGTCCATTTCCTCTGCACAGCCAGGACTTCTATTGGCGAAATTTGTGCTGCAGCAACCAGGTCAAATTCACATACTTTTGTTTCTCATTACAAATTGGATGTCGTCTCCATAAATAGAGCATCATTTGGCTCTGTGGTGCTCAGGCATATCCTTCCATAGGGGCCACCCAAGGAAGCAAGTAGCTGGGGACTCTGAGCCAGTGGTGAGGAAGAATGAAAGGGACATCATCATGTACTTACCATAACTTGGTATCTGTGTTGTCTCCTTTCATTCATTCATTCTCACATCCCACCCTACCTTCCCCCTACCTTTGTATCTGGAGGTACCTGGAGGATGTTGGGATCCACAGATCCCCATTTCTGAGCTCCATGTTTGGTGATATTCTTGTTTGTGAATGGCGTCTTGGCAAACTCGAGCTGAACAGTTAGGGAGATGCAGGGCATATTGAAGGAGGAAGAGCTTGAGATACGAGGCCTATCTCTTTGAAAAGGCCAGATCAAATCCTCAACCCAGTGGTGAGGATGAATGAAAGAAGACAACACAGATAGCAAGTTATGGCAAGCACATAATTTCTAATTTCCAGAGTTCCTCAGTTGCTTCACATAAACTCTGCTGAGCATTTCTGAGAGGAACTCTCCTTTCATAGCCCCCTAATAAAGACCCTACTCCCCCTTGGGACCTAAATTCAGTGCCGCAGGCCATTATACACTCCCCTTTCAAACCTGCAGCCAAGTGCAACCTCAAATTCCTTTCTTGGAAGACTACTTTCTTGGTAGCCATAACTTCTGCAAGAAGAATTTCAGAAATTCAAGCCTTGTCTTGCAAACCACCATATTTGATTTTTCACAAAGACTGAACATCTCTCTGTACTAATCCATCTTTTTTACCAAAGGTAATAGAGACAGGTATCCATCAGTCCATCGATTTAAAAGTATGTTACCAGAATTTGAGAACAAAAGTAAATACTTGATGTTCTTCATGTTTCACTGTTGCAGTCATTACATTTGGGCAATCCTGCTGGCAGGTCGACCTCATTCGGCCCAAATTCCAAAGTCTTTGGTCCTGCTTCGGCTGTTGTCGCTCCCTCCCTGACGTCAGGTCATCAGGGGTACAAAAGAGGCAGCCGATGCCATTTTCTTTAGTCTTTCTTGCCGCGCGGTGCCCGAAGCAGAAGCAGTTCGCAAGTGCCGGTCGGCTGACTCCTGAGATTTTCGAGTTCAAATTTCAGATCCGAAGTCTTCTATAAAGCGAAGTACCCTGTTGGGGAAACTTTTTTCTTGCTCCAGAACCAATGTCAGAAAAAGTTAATAATTGCATTTCTTGTGGGAAGCAAATACCTCATAAGGACTTTCATTTTTACTGTATTCCTTGCCTAGGCCCTGATCATAATTTTCTGGGTTGTCGGTTTTGTGCTAGATTTAACCAACGCACTATTAAGCGTCAGTATGATTTTGCTTTAAACTACTTTGGACGCAGATTTATTTATCCAGAAATTTCGTTGGAAAGCCATCCTACTACCGGTGTTCACAAGAAACGCAAAAAAAAAGAAAAATAAGGAAATCAGAGTCCCAAAACCGACGACGAAACTTCTCTTAAGCCAGTCGCCGGTTTGCTGGTTCCCAGGCGCTTTCACAGCCCCTGATGACCGCTACTTTAGAGTCGCAGGCCGCTACCGACTCCCACGTGGAGTCGGTCATGCCGCTGGAAACTCGAGGTATTGAAGCCTCGGACGCTAATCCTTCAGATGGGTCCGGAGCCACTGAGCAGGCACCGGCTTCTGAGGGTGTATTCAGACCCAAGCATCTATACATTAAACTGACTTCAAAGGCAAAGACTAAAGCACCTTCAAAGGCAAAGAAGCAACCTCGAGAGCCACGTGGACAGGCCTCCATGCCCAAAAAACAGATGCTCAAAATGGCCGAAGACTTGATTACCTTGATCAGGGGTTCCCATCCCCCTCCTGATAAGAGGCCTAGGCAAGAGACCGACTATGACTCTTCAGATCAGGTTTCCATTTCTTCTGATTAGGAATATTCTTTTCCCTCCCATGAGGATTATGATGCTGAAGAATCCATACCTTCAGCTTCTCCTCCTGAGGATTATTCTTTTGGGGAAACCTTACATACCATGAGGGAGCATTTCCACTGGGAGAGCCAAGATTTTTCAGAGTCTAAAAAGAGGCTCAGGGATTTCCTGTTACTACCTCAGCACAAGCCACTAGCCATCCCTCCTGTGTTAGACATTGTAGATGATGTGTTTTCGGAGTCTAGCCTTACCCCTGACTCCTTACCTCCAGCTCCAGTTAAGCCTGACAGATATTACAAGGTTCCTGACTCGCATAAATTCTTTTTTTAAAAACCCTGCTGCAGACACAGAAACTGTTTCTCAGGGTCTCAAGGGTGTTAAGGCTTCCACTGCAAAAAACCCTACCCCTTCTGACAGAGATTCTAGGGCACTGGATAGATGGGGAAAAAAGGTTTACACATCTGCTACCTTGGCTATAACGGCCTTAAACTGTCAGTTCCATATGCTCAAATATCAGCAACATGTCATGGCATTGCTTAAACAGAAAATGTCATTAAACTCTGAATGTGCAGAAAACAAGGAAATGCAGAATATATTGCATGCAGCTGAACAAGTTGGAAAGCATACTTTGCAATGTGGTTTTGATTCTTTAGAGGCCTCCTGCAGGGCCGCTGTTACAGGTTCTGTAATTTGAAGGCATGCTTGGTTAAAGGAACAATATCTGCCTGATCATGTTAAAGTTAAATTATTTGATGCACCTTTACAGCATGATTCTTTGTTTTGTGTTAAGGCAGAAGAGGTGTTAAAGAAAATGGAGGACAAGGCTAAATCTATGCAAACGGTCAAAGATTTCTTACAAGTACAGCCACCTAGGTTTAGTAGACACTGGCCAGCAAATAATTGGTCTTTTCCTGTGTCAGACAGACCACAAAGGGGCAGACCCAGACGCCCTAGAGGCAGATCCCAGGCCCAAGGTTCATACAGGTCAAAGCAATGGGGTGCTTCTACCTCCAAAAGTGGAGAAGACAAATCACAACCGTACAGGAAACAGACCCAATGACTTCCCCCTGCCTGCACCAAGCACTAATTTCCTGGCAGCACCCTTAGGGCGAAAATTAGCACTTTTTTCTCAAAACTGGCACATTATAACCCAGGACAAGTGGGTTCTAAATATCGTGTCACAAGGCTACAAGTTCTATTTCCATACCCTGCCAAAGGCAAACGACTGGCCAGATCTGCCAAAACATCAATGGGCAGAGGCACAAAAACAAGTCTCATCCCTCATGGACATGAGGGCCATTCAACAAATGCCAGAGCAGGGGCGGGGGCAAGGATTTTACTCGACTGTTCTTGGAACCCAGAAAGGACAAGGCCTGGAGGCCAATACTGGACCTATCGATTCTGAATACATTCCTGGATATACCAAAATTCAAAATGTTGGCAGGTACTGCCCATGCTGGGCAAGAACACTTGGCTTGTAACTTTAGACCTAAAAGAGGCATACCTGCATGTCCCAATCAGACAAATATGCAGAAGATACCTCAGATTCAAGGCTGGCTAAATGCATTACCAATTCTCTGCACTGCCCTTTGGCTTATCTACTGCGCACAGGGTCTTTACAAAGTGCCTGGCACCAGTAATTGCATTCTGCAGACAAAGAGGAATACAAATATGTCCTACTTGGATGACTGTCTAATTCAAGCAGAGAACAAGGACATCCTTCTACAGCATCTGGCGTTTGTGAAAAATCTTATAACATGCTTAGGGTACACAGTCAATGAAAAGAAATCAAAACTCTAGTACCCTCTCAAGAGATAATATTCCTGGGTGCAAGCTTAAGTACAACTGCCCAGATGGCTTATCTCACGCCAGACAGACAACTGACTACCTACTTCAAAATGTTAGCAACAAAGGCCCAGTTATCTGCAAGAAAAATTCTGCAGGCTTTGGGCTTCATGGCATCCTGCATCCTACTAATTCCATATGCGAGACTGCATGTGAGGAAACTTCAGTGGTACCTAAAAAGTGTTTGGACTCAACATTGCCACAGCCTGGAAACTATAATTACTCTCATTCCCTGCCTGCAACAGGAGTTTTGCTGGTGGGCAATGGCTTGTCACCAAAACAAGGGACAGCCGTTCACATTACCCCCAGCTAGGCAAACACTAACAACGGATGCGTCAGACTATGCCTGGGGGGCCCACATGGCAGGAAGATGCATTCAGGGAACATGGACCTCAAACCAAATGCATCTACATATCAATCAAAAAGAGATGCTAGCTGTTCAAAATGGCCTGACAGCCTTCAAGGACCTACTACAACCAGGACAACTACTGATAAAGACAGACAACACCACAGTCATGTGGTATATAAACAAGCAGGGGGGCACACATTCTTACCCCCTTTGCAGACTAGCCATGACTTTGTGGGACACAGCATTGACTTACCAAGTACATCTGCAGGCGCAATTCCTGCCAGGAAGGAAAAATACTCTGGCAGACGAACTAAGCAGAAACCTCTTGTATCCCCATGAGTGGCAGCTGGATCCACAAGTCTTCAGCATGATAACAAGGAAATGGGGATGCCCAGACATAGATCTATTTGCCTTCCCTCACAACTACCAGAGATTCTGCACAAGGATTTATCACAGACCAGCATGGAAAATGGATGCCCTATCCTTCAGCTGGAAAAACCTATCAGTATATGCCTTTCCCCCTCTGCCTCTCCTCCCCAAGGTACTCCTAAAGGTCAGACAGGAGAAGCCAAAGATGATACTGATTGTGCCAGACTGGCCCCGCCAGCACTGGTACCCAATATTAAGGAGCTTGTCTCAATGTCCAGCCTGGCCCCTACCTCAAGTACCGCATCTACTGTCCCAGCAAAACAATCAGATCCTGCACAGCCAGCTCAGGACTTTAAACCTGGCAGCATGGCTGATAATGTAGTCATACAAAACACACCTCTCAGCAAAGCTGTGATGGATGTCATTTTGGAAGCCAGAAGGCCTAGTACTAGAAAATCTTATACTGGAAAATGGAAGAGATTCTGTGCTTGGAACCAGGTACAAGGAACAGATACAGCTGTGCCAAATATTCCTCAGATTTTACAATACTTAACTGAGATGCTGGACAAATGCCTATCTTTCTCATCTATTAAAATTCATGCCTCTGCCATTTCTGCTCATTACAATACGGAGCCACCAATTTTTTATCATCTCTTATTAAAAGAGTACCTCAGAGGAGCCAAAAATGTAAGGCCTCCAAGGAGATCACCAATGCCTCCATGGGACCTCAACTATGTCTTGGAAAAACTCACCCTGCCTCCTTTTGAGCCAGCTGCTACTGCTGATATAAAATTTTTTTATCTTGGAAAACAGCTTTGCTCCTAGTAATAACTTCTGCAAGACTAGTTTCAGAGCTACAGGCAGTCATGGCTGTGGAACCTTTTATCATTTTTTTATCCAGACAGGGTCTCCCTGATGACAAACCCAACATTTATGCCTAAAGTGGTGTCCAGTTTGGCTCTTAACCAAACCATTCATCTGCCAACTTTTTATCCAAATCCACAGAACAAGGGGGAAAAAATTCTGCATTCTTTGGACGTACACAGACAGCTTAGATTCTACTTGGACAGAACCAAAGTTTTCAGATAGACAGAGCAATTACTAGTGGCATATGCTGCAGGATCACAAGGAAAGGCCATCTCAAAGCAGACTATTTCAAAGTGGATAGGCCACTGCATTCGTTTCTGCTACTTATACCATGGCAAGCCAGTGCCTAAGGGCACTTTAGCAGCCTTTCTCAGGGGAGTACCAACCAAGGACATTTTAGAGGCAGCTACTTGGAGTTCAGTGCACACCTTCACAAAGCACTATCATCTGCCACTCTACTCTAAATCCAGGGCAGGCTTTGCCACTGCAGTTCTGCAGGGTCTCATAGCCGCTCCTAATGCAGTTTAGCTCCAGCCTCCCAACCATAGCTTTGGGAATCTACCCAAATGTAATGACTGCAACAGTGAAACACGAAGAACATAGTACAGTTGTGTACACTTACCATAAATGCAGATGTTTGAGTGTATTCACTGTTGCAGTCCAGGTTACCCACCCACCATCTCCCCTTTTCTTCTGATGGAACTTATCTTTCCATCTCTGATTTATACAACCTATGTGGTGTATTTGCTTATGGATGAAGGTAAAGTTTATATTGCTGCATGCTATTTTATATATAGATCTAAATTTTGACTACCCTTTTTGGGGGCACCTGACATCTGGGGCAAGAAAAACTAAAGAAAATGGCGTTAGCTGCCTCTTTTATACCCTTGACGACCTGACGTCAGGGAGGGAGCGACGACAGCCGACACAGAAGCCAGGACTTTGGAATTCGGGCTGACTGAGGGCGACCTGCCAGCAGGATTGCCCAAATGTAATGACTGCAACAGTGAATATACTCGAACATGTACATCTATGGTAAGTGTACACAACTGTCCTTTACATTTATTACATGTTCACAGACCATTGCTTTTACCTTCATAGAACCAAAGGTTTCAAGAAATCTGACCAATTGTTTGTTTCCTTCTCAGATGTTAAATTGGGTAAGCCAGTCACCAAAGTAACCCTGTCCAGTTGGCATACTAGTTACATTACTTTCATTTACGATCATTTGGGCATGGCCGTGCTAAAATCATTATGAGCTCTTTCTACTAGAGCAATGGCAGCTTCATCTATTTTTCAATCTAGAGCGTCTATGGATGACATTTATGCAGCAGCAACTTGGGATACTCCTCATACCTTTGCTATTCATTACAAATTGGATCTGGTCTCCAGGGGTAGAGCATCATTTGGTTCAATGGTGCTAAGGAACATCCTTCCTTGAGTCCACCCAGGGTCTGAGGTAGCTGGGGACTCTGTCCCATAGGTTGAGGATAGAATGAAAATTGACATCAAATAAAAGTTGTGCACTTACCATAGCATTCCATCTGTTTTCATTCTTCCTCAACTCTGTACCCACCAGAGCCCTGCCATTGAACTCCCAGATGAGCGAGTAGTCTTAGGGGGGTACTGACCTTGTACTGAGCTCCAGATATAGTCTCTTGATACTTTTAATATTTTCTTTTATTTCTATTAGCAAACAAGATCTGAGGTACTTAGGAAGGGAACATTATGTGTAAGGGAGAAGCTTGAGAGTTTTTTGGTTACCACGAGCTATAGTAACGGCAGTGTCTGATCTGAGGGATTGAATCAGAACCCATAGGTTGAGGAAAAATGGAAATGGACAATACAGATGGAATGTTATGGTGAGTGCATATCTTCTTTTTTCTTAACACTTAAAAAAAAAAAAAAAAAAAAAAAAAAAAAAACTTGATGTGATTTGTCATTCTTGCCTTTATTCTCACTGATGGATCTGATCCGATCCATCATATCCATCTCTGCCATTTTGCAAGCTCAAGGCCTTCAGCAAACTGTCTGCTCCAAAGGAAGCATCGGAGCAGGCAACTAAATTCAGATCCGAGGCTTCTTCGGACCAACAAGAGCCTTCTGAGTTTAGATGCAGGAGCCGATCACCATCTGTGGAACCAGTCCACTCTCGCCGCCCATCACCTTTTCTAGCAAGATCAAGGTCACGTACCCACTCTACTCGGTATACCAGGAGTGTGTCCAATGAAGATGTTGATAGGGTGGTGGAGAGACTTTTAAAGACACCAATCTTGGCCAAACTATTGTTTGATCCTAGCCCAAAGGAGTCTGGTCAAACTCAGTCTTCCCCCCTTTGGCACTTGCTCCTCCTATGATCGATCCTTCACTTTCTGAACCGGAAGATTCCGACATCTAGGCTGTATCTGTATTGGGTCCGGGAACCACAGTTTCCTCGGATCCAGTATCTGCCCCGAATATTTCCGCCCAGTCAGAGCAGAAGACCTCTGAGAGCCGACACTCTCCTGTTGGGTCCAGGGAGCCAGTTCTGATCTCACCAAATTTGACTCTGCCTCTGGGGGCATCAGAGTGAGTGAGTTTGGTTCCTACACCAGCTTTGGAGCTTCCGTCTTCTGCTCTGGGGGTTTCATCAGCTCTGACTACTCGTTTGTCAGTCCAGGGAGTCCTTTGTAGCAGGGGCAAGACTGCCTTTGAAGTTGATGAGGGTTCTGACTCCCGCTCAGTCTTTGACACAATCACCCTCGGATCTTCTGACTCCCGCTCTGTCTTTGACACAGTCACCCTCGGATCTTCCTCCCACTTCTGTCTTTGTCGTCTCACCTTCCCTTTCCACAGGTTTGCAGAGACCCTAGGCCTCAGGATGTCCAGCAGGGGACTCCCACCTCTTCTGAAACCTCCCCAGAATATCCCACTGAGGAGGTCCCTCGGGAAGAGGACATACAAGAGGAAGCATCTTGACGCCCCAGAGGAGTCCATTACATCTGATACCGACCTTGATTAAGCAGAAGGGTCCCCACGGTCACCTCCTGAAGATGTCTTCTTTGGTGACATCCTGGAACTCTTAAAGCAGTAGGGTGACTGGCATTCCACCTCCCCTTCGGCCGAGGAGTTGGTTTACCTGAAGGCCTTTGGGTCTTGCCCTTCAACTTCTTGGGTGACTCTACTCCTAGGAGGCCAAATAAATATATTACATCCTATAAGGCCACCAAAGAGGAGTTCTCAGTGACCACTTCCTCTATCCATCCTCCAAATAAGGATTCCAGGACCATGGATAGGTAAGGGAAGTGCATCGTTTCGTCAGCAGGCCATTGTCTTACAGTCACTGAATTAACTTACTCACTTCACTAGGTTACAGAGGGACCTGTTAAAGAAACTACCAGACTCCCTCCAAGGAGCTGTAGCTGATGCAGCAGCAGGTAAAGCCAATGCTCAGCTTGCCACCTTAAATTTGGTTGTTAACTCATCCATGATGCTCATATCCTATGCAGCAGATGGAATGAATAGGGCAGCAGGTTCAGGTATCTCTGTCAGGAGGCAGGCCTGGATGTGCCTTTGCAATTTCATGGAGCCTTTCAAGTCTTCCTTTATTAACACTCCTTTTGATGGCTCTTCTGTATTTGGGGTGGGCCTAAAGTAAAGGAAACACTCACCAAGTATGAACAAGAAGGTAAGACCTTATCTGCTGTTGGAGTAAGTTTTTGTACACCTACTAGACCCTTTCCCAAAGGTCAGAGAGGTAGTGGGAAGATGTGGCTCGCCAAGACAAACAGGGTGAAAGTTCCCCTACAGGCAGAAGGGGGGGGGAATAATAATGGAAGACACCCCTCTCATGACAGGGGAGGCCCACAGAATCAGGGCTCAAGAGAGTTGTTCTTTGGTAGACCCTTCCAGCACTCCTGAAGGAGTACCCAACTGCTTTCCTCTGGAGGCAGTCGGTTGTCTATGCACCTCTAAACCTGGCAAAAGATAAATGACAAATGGGTGCAGGACATAATATCCAGAGGAGAGATCATTCCCTTCTCCTTCCCTGCTGCTGAAAACAAGACAGTTTCAGACATTCCATCCAGTCAGAAGCAACAAGCAACATTAGAAATCCAAACGTTGCTAAGAAAAAGAGTCATCCAAGAAGCCCCCACAGACCAGAGAGGATCCAGAACTTAAGTCCTTAAAAAAGACCAAGTTCTGGATGGTGACACTGCAGTTGATTATTTAATTCTTAAGAAAAGACATTTGGATGTGCTGTATAGACCTTCAGGATGCGTACTACCCCATAAAAATGGAAAGGCAATCCAGAAGGTGCTTGCACTTCAGCTAGGAGCCAGTCACTTCCAGTTTTGAGCTCTGCCCTTTGGTCTCACTATAGCCCCCAGATTGTTCACCAAGTTCATGGCAGTAGTGGCGGCTCACCTGAGATGCGGGTTCTGTGTGTTTTGGCCTGACCAGGCATCTTCTGTTACAAGCCAGGGGCAACTTTGTTCTTCCCTAGGTATTACCATAAACTATGTAAAATCTGCTCTATAGCCTTGTCAAAGCTTAGTCTTTATAGCAGCAGAGATAAACAAGACTACACTGCTAGCAAGGCTCCCACAAGACATAGTAGACAATCTCCACCATTAGGAGCAGTTGTTAGTCAAGAAGACAGGAGCCTCTGCAAAACTGGTTCTTCAGGTCCTGGGGAAAATGGCTATGTCAGTAGTACTCATTCTCCTAGCTTGTCTTCATATGAGAATACTTCAATGGTTACTTTCCACACACTGGTCAATTTTGGATCTTCCGATGTCACACAAATTCATGATAACCAACTCCTGTAGGAAGGGTCTTCAATGGTGGATTCACTCCCCATTAGTATCTTAAGCCCATCACTTCATTCACCCTCAACCCGAGGCCACAGTGCCAACGGACGCTTCCCAGATAGGGTGGGGGAGGGGGTTTATCTGGACAAGACAGTCCAAGGTATCTGGCAGGAACACGAGGCTCTTTTGCACATAAAAATCCTAGAGATGAGGGTGTTGGTTTTGATATTGCAAGCCCCTTTCCCTGTAGAAACAATAGCAATTCAGTCGGACAACATGTCTGTAGTCTGGTACATAAACAGGGGGGGAACCAGATCTTACCCCCTTTGTCGAGAAGCTATGATGATCTGGCAATGGCTTACAACCGTTTTCTGAGAGAAGTGCACATCTGGGGGAATCCAACATGATCGTAGACAAATTGAGTAGGGCCATACAATGGCCACGAGTGGTCCCTCAATCAGAAGGATACAAAAGGCATCTTCCGAAAATGGAGTCATCCTCGCTGCGATCTCTTTGCATTGCCCACCACTGACAAATGCAGCGACTATTTTGCCCTGATCCCTCCTACGGGGGAGTCACCAAGGGATGCACAAGTTCACGATTGGTCTCCAGGACGTTTGTCTTTCCCCATTCCTCTAATTCCCAGGTTTTTGCAGAAAGCCACTTTGTTGGAGACAATCCTGATTACCCCCTACTGGCCTCTTCAAATCTGGCACCGCTTTCTACAACCTCATCTTTGGGAAGAACCACATGTTCTGGATCCTGTTCCAGACCTTCTGACTCACCCGTCAGGAATGGTTCACCTCAATCTGGACAACCTCATATTAACAGCTTGGCTGCTTCACTTCCCCTGATCGCCAGGTTCCTTCTCCTTTCCTCTTCACACACATCTTATCTTCTCATAAAACCTCCACATAAAAATTATACAGGAGTAAATGGCAGAGATTTTTACATGGGTCAACAGTAATCGGATAGATCCTTTTTCTGCACCTCTACATTCTGTTCTAGACTTTTTGGCAAAACCTTTCAACGAAGGAGCTGCTGCAGCCACTATTATAGTTCATTTGGCAGCAATTTCCATATTGGAGAAAATGGTTCTGAAATCATGTCACACAAACTTTGTAAAACTTTTTTGAAGGGGGCTACTTTGATAAGACCACCATATAAGAATCCAGCACCCCTCTGGGATCTCAATTTCATTTTGTCTAACATCATCTGTCCCCCTTTTGAACCATCCCCAACATGTGACTTGAAGTACCTCTCCTGGAAAACACTCTTTTCAGTGGCTATTACGTCAGCTAGACAAGTTTCTGAATTACAAGCTTTGTCAGCCAAAGCCCCGTACCTAATTTTTCATAAGGACAGAGTTTCTTTACTCACTAACCCCTCTTTTCTACTGAAGGTTGTGTCGGAAAGTAACCTCAACCAATCTGTAGCGTTACCGGTTTTCTTTCCTAACTTCCAAAATAAAGGAGAATGTTTGCTGCATCTCCTAGATGTTCACAGACAGTTGCATTTCTACCTACATAGAACTTCCGAATTTAAAAAATCAGATCAGCTTTTTGTCTCTTACTCTGACATTAGGAAAGGTCAGCCGGTCCCGAAAGTTACTTCATCTAAATGGCTCACACTATGTATATCTTACATCTAAAATTCAAAAAATAGGCCACTTCCAAGTACTCTTAAAGGTCATTCCACAAGGTCAGTTGCCACCTATGCAGCTTTTCAAGCTAGATTACATTTGGATAACATCTGTGCAGCAACTTGGGCAAAGCCTCATACCTTTGTCACTCATTACAAAGTGGATTTGGCTTCTAGGAGTAGAGTCTGTTTCGGTTCTGGGGTTCTGAGGAATATTCTCCCATGAGCCATTCAAGAGCCAGGTTGCTTGGGATGCAGTCCCATCTGTGAGAATAAAGGCGAGACTGACAACATCACATAAAGAAGTTATATAGTTACCATAGCATTCTGTGTGTATTGTCCATCTCGCCTGTTCTTCTCACAATCCCCCCCCCCCCCAATACCCCCTGCCTATACTCCTGGGAGACCGAGTAGCACAAATTGGATACTACAAGGACTATATAGCCTCAGAATTCATCGTCTTGTGTATTATTTATTTATTTTACATTTGTTAACCGGGAAGTTCTGACTGGACCAGGTCCATTTACAGCAGAGGCCCGGGGAGAAAAGCTCTGGCTTTAGTTTAACCAAAGAAACAACATAGTAAGGAATGAGAAATAAAAAAATAACAGAAAAGATAACAACAAAAAGAAAACAATAAAAACAAAATTATAATAATTTATACAGTGCTGTGCAATCATCATGAGAAAAAAATACAACATGCATTTTACAGCAGACAAAAGTTAGACATTCACATTTACAATTAATATGCAGGTGTATACCGTTGTGCCTAAGGAGAGGAGCAAATGCCCTGCAGGTGTAGCAGAGGAATTGGCTGAGTTTTTGACTATAGAGGGTTAAGGGTGAGTAGTTAGGAAGCTGGAAAGTGAAAGGGGGAGATGGAAGGAGTGTGAGGGTAAGATTAAGTGATGCAAGGGCATAACCAGGTATTGAGCAGATGTGATTTGAGGGAGTTTTTGAATTGTGGGGTGGTAGGGCAGTGGTCAAAGAATGGGGAAGAGAGTTCCAGTTTCTAGCAATGGTGTGGGAATAGATTGCTTTCCCCTGCAGTATTGTTTGCCCTGGAGATGCAGAGGAGAGATTTTTCACTAGATCGAAGATACCGGTTTGCAGCATAGTGGGTAAGGAGATTGGATATTGAAGGTTTTTTTCAGGGTCCTTGAAAATATTGTAGGCAGTAAACTAGCTGGTGGTAGTTAAGTTGTGGTAACTCAAGCCATTTTAGTTATTTTAGTGCAGTACAGTGATGTGTTCTGTAAGTGGAATCTGTAGCAAACTTGGCTATTTTATTGTAACAAGATTCTAGTTTATCTAGGTCAGACTTTCTAATGTGGGTGAAAATCGGCGCTGCGTACAATAGAGTGGAGAGGAGGTGACTTTGGGCAAGGGTGACTCTTGCTTGATGTGAAAGAAAGTTTTTTTGCCTATATAGTGAGCCCATTTTTTTGTGAACTAATTTTATGGTATGGGAGATGTGGATATCAAAGTGGAGATTATTGTCATTTTCAGTGCCCAGAGGTTTGGTGTGGTTAGAAGGGGAGATGGTAGTGCCGTCCTTAGATATGATGGAGAAGGAGAGGGGAGTTTTTATTATGGGAGAATAGTAGTAGTTTTGTCTTCTTGGAATTTGGGATAAGTTGGATACCTGAGATCTGTTTTTCTACAGAGTTAAATGTTTCCTGAGTGAGTTGGTGTAGAATGGTGGGGGATGAGGCAGAGCAGATCAGGGTTGAATCATCTGCATATTGAATGAGTGTGGCATGCTGGCTTGAGCTATTGAGTTTGTTTGTGAATAGAGAAAAAAGAAGTGGGCCCAGTATAGAGCCTTGTGGGACGCATGTGGTAGTTGGAAGATGAGGGGATAGAGTTCCTTTCCACCGGACAGATTGTTGCCTGTCAGAAAGGTAGCTTCTGAATCAGGCTATAGTAGAAGGGGTGAAAGATAGTGAGGTTAGAGAATCTAGCAGAATGGAGTGAGAGACCATGTTGAATGCCTTTGAGAGGTCCAGGAAAATGGCAGATGTATATTTGTTGTTGTGGGTTGGTGTGTTTGAGGGTTATATGCACCTACATATATATGTACATGCATATATATATATATATATATATATATATATATATATATATATATATATATATATATATATATATATATATATATATAGTATTTCTCTGAATCTGCTAGGGGCAAACAAGATCTGAGGTAAATGGGGGGGTTGCATTATGGGTAAAAACATGCCCATGAGCTTTTGCTGAAGACCTCGAGCTTGCAAAATGGCCAAGATGGATACAATGGATCTGATCCCGACCCATCAGTGCGTATAAAGGGCGAGATGGACAACACACATGGAATGTTATGGTAAGTACATGACTTTAATATCTTTACACATACAACAGTCATTGAAATGATGCTCCCACATTTAAAAATCCCCTGATTTCATATTACTTATACGTGTGTGTGTATGTGTGTGTGTGTATATATATATATATATATATATATATGTGTGTGTGTGTGTATATATATATATATATATATGTGTGTGTGTGTGTGTGTGTGTGTGTGTATATAGACGTGTGTGTATGTATGTGTACATATATATATATATATATATATATATATATATATATATATATATGTGTGTGTGTGTATATATATATATATATATATATATATATATAGGTCTACTTCAGATTGTCGACCGCTCAGAATGCCGACTTTCAAATGGTTGACACCATATGATCGACATTCTGAAAGACAGACATCCTGAAATAGCACCATTTACCTACCTGTAAACACTTTGTTATGCCAGGGGGGCAAGCCCCCACACCCCCTGCTACTTAAATATTCTTATTCTGAGATCGCACTACACTGCAGGAAAGGGGAATCTCCCAGTCTACGCACTGTAATGGGATCTCCACTATCATTTGTCGGCCTTTCAGACGTTTGCTCATTTGGTGTCGGCCATATGAGTTTCGAACATTAAAGTTCAAACAAATGAAGGTCTCCCATATATGTATGTGTGTGTGTGTGTGTGTGTGTGTGTATATATATATATATATATATATATATATATATATATATATATATATATATATAATGTGTGTATATGTGTGTGTGCATATATAATATGTATATATTGCTTTATGACATGTAACATGCAGTTTATATCATAAAATGTTTTGTACAAATACTTATAAGAACATTTTTTTATTTAGTAATATTTCCCCTTTTAGTGTCGCTCTAAACATTAATGACATAGATTGGGGGTGTATGCTTTATAGTCCACTCACAAGTGTAACAAAGCCAACAAAAGTCCAGTCTTTTTTAACCATCTTTTCTTTTAAAGCCATATTTCACAAAATGTGATTGATGCTTAATAGTATTCCATTTATTGACTAATTTCAGTGTCGCTGGTCGTCTTCCTGTTCATCTCTATCTCCCAACACCAGGCTCTGGTTTATTTCAAAGGTACTCCTGATTCTTCTCATCAACTCTTGTGTTTTTTTTTTGTCTCAAGCATTCCCCTTCTGCTTTTTGGAGATAAATGTTTTTATTTCTTCTTCAGCCTGTTCTGCATCCAAGAAAAAAAAATGACTTGGATCCTCAAGGAAAAATACTCTTTATGACATCTGGACACAGCAGCTTGAATTTCACACTTGCAGCTCTACATTCCCTGATTGCTGGGATAAATGTTGCTTCTTTTCTGTCTGGTGTACAGTGAATAGTCGTTTTTTGTTTTTGCTGGTATGATTGCATCTTTATTAATGGAGGTCTTGGCTGCTTTATCATGGCCTCGTTTGTAACATAACACTTGTGCCTTTTGATTTAAAAACTCTTGCTGTGGGACCGCATTCCAGTTGCTTGTTTGTAGTTTTATAAAATTAATACAGTTTGTTGCATCCAGTTTCTCTGCAGATTTTTTTTTGTGCGCTATGTATTCTAACATTACTATTACTATATTACTATTTTATTTATTTATTTATATATTGCTATTTTTTGAAACTCTTCTAGAGAAGCCTCATTCTCAGGCAGCTTTTTCATTTTAGCCTCTGATTTTTGCAGTTTTATCTGTTTTACTTGCTAAAGTGTTAGCAGGAAGATGGCATGATGGTGAAGGTGTTTACCTTGCAAACACAAGGTGCAGGGTTTGGTTTTCACTTGGGGAAATTGGCTAGATTTAAAATGGCCCACAAAGGCAGTTAGCCTAGTACTAAACTATGAAACTAAACTGCTGCTTTTTTTTTCAGCCTTTTGATATTTGAGTTGATGTATTCCTTCAGTGTTTCATTTATTTTAATCACTTCTGAGTATTTGATTTATTTTTTCCATTGTTACTGGAGGCCATCTCTTGAACCAAAGCAGAGGCTTAAACTGGTTTTGCTGAACAGCTGCAGAGTCCTACCCAGACAGTGTTTACTCTGTACCTTTTCTGGTTCATTTTCTTTCAGGTTTTCCAAATTTCATCTTTGCTGGCTTCCAGCCAGTTTACTTACTGAATTTTACCCAAATATAGTTTTAATGGCTCTATTCTTTCTCAGTTTCTGTTTTCACACTGGGAGAGCTGAGGTTAAGTTAAGTTGTTGGTCTTTGTAAACTGCTTCTTTGTTTCTGAAGATATTTAGCTGTTTTACTTAAAAAATATTATGACTAATTACATAAGAAAACTGCATTCCCAGCTTTTTGCTGTTTATTTAATTCTTGCCTGTCTGTAGTTCTGGTTGTCTGTTTAACATCTGTTTGGCGAAGGATATTGTTCTGAAGTCGTTAACAGGAAAAGATGGCAGATGAGATATGGGAAGAAGTTTTGGCAATTTACTTTTGTTATGCTTATCTGCTGAAAAACAGTGGGAAAGAAGAACAGAAAATGTAATCGAGTCATGTAGTTACATGCAGGTCTGAATTCTCGCCGAAGTACCTGCTTACAAGACCTGTGTCTTCCACCATTAGGATAGTCCTGCAACTCCTTTCATCTCAGACATCAAAGGACCATCCGGCTAGGCTTATATTGGCATCCATGGAAGAACTCGTTTTCCCTCCATTTCTTTCCACTTATTTCCCGCAAGAATGGAAAACAAGCACAAGTCAAACATATTTACAGCATAAAGTCGCTTTTTAATTTTTTTTCTTAGAATGTTACTGTTATAGCTTATCTACAGTGGAAACGTCCTTACCACATGCAAAATTAGATTCATTATTTTGTGTGTGAGTAGTTTGGAGACCAAGCACATTTGTCATTGTTGCTTTTGCCTGGACTGTAATGCAGCTGATGAATGAGAAAAAAAAATAAACTCTTGGAATACTTTTTTTAGCAAAGGGACTTGCCACAGTATACAGAAAACCAACTCCTCCTCAACCTGACCTTGCTAGGAAGGATAATGAGTATGAAACGTGCAAGCAAATAATCTGCATTCATGCTGAACACAAGAAGAATTAGACATCTGTCCCATTTTTGCTGTACATTGGTATTTGCTGTTCTGAAATGTGGGTATCTCCTGTGGTGTTGCCGTGTCTCCTTTTGCCAAAACTTGAACCTCTCCCAGCATAGCAACAAATAGGTATTATACTTAGATATCCTCAGGTTTCTTTAAGCTGTTCAGATCATTTGATTTTACTTTGCTTGAGCCTAGCAGATATTAGTAAAATCTGCAAAAATACTGTATCTAGAATCCTTTTTCATTGGCTGTTGCTTGGAATTTGGCATTTTTTCAATGCAAAATCCTGCATTCTTTGAAGTCTGCACTTCTAACAAGTGTGCATCATGGTGCAGGGTGCTGGTGCATATGCAAACCTGTCTCCTGAGCTCCAGCAATTATTTTTGGTCAGTCAGACAGCTTGGATCGTGACTTTGCAGTCATTATTCGGGTCTATATTAGAACACTGAACATTGAAAATGTCGAGTGTTCTAATATCGAACCCTGTGGATCGAAAATTCAAAACATCGAACATTCAGAACAGCAAATTTTTTCCTAGGGAAAAAATTTGCTGTTCCAAAACACATACACACAACACAAGCACACCAAACAAACAGCAATCCACACACACACCTAAACTCTTACACCTAACCCTACACTAGGACTATACATACACCACTAACTATCCACTTACCTTAACCCAAACCCTAACCCTAAGGTCCGTCACTATCGCACAGTCACCTCACCCGCGCCCTAACCCTCAACGTCCACACTATCGCACACTTACCTGACTTGCGCCCTAACCCACCTAACCTTCACATCCACACAATTGCGCACTTACCTGAACCCGACCCGTAACTTTTCACCACAGCTCTGAAAATACCGAAGCAACAGAAATGGACAACCAAATTCTTTCCCTAGGAAAAAGTTTGGTTTTCTGTTTCTTTGATATTTTCAGCGTTTGCTGAAAACGGGTTGATAATAGAATACTCGAAATTTTGAACGTTCGGTGTTCTAATATAGACACTGTTATTTAAGTCTTGCATTCAAATACCCAGGTATTATAATAAGTGCCATTCAAATTACGTATTAAAACATGTACTATTTTGCCTTTTTCAGGGAAGAGCATGACATTGATAACTGCCCCAAGTGTCAAAGAATCACAGAATTATGTAAGAAGCTTTTCATAATCCTCTTCATAACTTGCCACCTTGGTAGCATGTTTGAATAAGGCAATGACTTATCGAACCAAGTGACCTGAGTTCATTTAGAGTTCAGGTGTCTTATGGGCTGGGTTGGCAGAGAGGATGGGTGTGCCTGATCTCTAGGGGAGGGACCATGCTGGATGTCTCTCTTGATAAAGTTTAGATGGAGGCCAGAACTCAGTTGTTGTTAGTTTGATTAGGCAGGACAGAGCAGTTGTGGATGGGGCACAAGGTTCGAGCTATTCCTCATTACCTGCACAATTTGACAAACTGTTATTAGCACATAGGGGATAGGTCTTGGGTTGTGAGCAAAACAAACCGCAAGCTACCGTGTAACCTAACCTACCCTACCAGCCAGGTACTGTTCCATTTGCCTGGCAAAACTCTAACCTTGTTTTGTATGGATGAAAAACAGAAATTCATGAACTCAGTAACACTGGAAGAACCAAAGACTGTGGGAGGGGATTCCCAAGATAAAAGGGACCTGCTTTATCTCTGGAAGCTAGCTAAGGACCAGTTAATTAAATCCATGATTAGGCTTTACAAAGAAGTCCTGAAAATAGGAAAGGTTCCTGGCTCTTAGAAGTAGGCACTATTAAATTTCCTTACATTTCACTGTTGCAGTATTCCTTGCAGTATTCCTAACAATAGGAATCCCTGCCAAGAGAGGCCCAATGTCTGGCCAGTATACCAAAGCCTTTAGGTTGCTAATGGTATGCTGTACATCACACATACGCTCCCTGCTGCATAGGGCATAAAGGTGGCGCCCAGATGTACCACCCTCTGAACTTCTTTGCCTCCAGTCTGAACGCAATCTTTTATCATCTATCTGAACACTCGCTTCATTTGCTGGTTCACCAAGCCATTTTTCATATAATTGCCATGGGTTTTTTACTGTTACCTTTTTACTTTTGTTTTGTTGTTTCTGGGGTTCATATTATCCAGAAAGGGTAAATGCCAGTGGGAAACAGATTCCCCATAAAGATCATCACTAGCAGTATTTATTTTGTCTTGGTGCATCCCACGACCATACATTTTGTTCTGTTGTCAGTCTTTCATCTCAAAGACCCTTCCTAGATGGCTTTCCTCTTTGCCCATGTATTTAGAGAACCAACATCTTAAACCTTTAGAGAAAGATGTTATGGAAAGAGCTTCCCACTCTGTAGGTCAGCCGCCTGCTAAGGAAAAGACCAAGAAAGCTGTGTCTGCCTTTGCCAGACATCTTGCTCTAGGATATTGAAAGCTCAGAGGATCACCCGGCCCTTTTGTTGGATTCTTCTGCCTCAACTGCTTTGGAGGCCGGCATGGCTCCAACATCACACACGCCCCTGGAGGCTTTGCAGACATCCGCAACGGATGGTCAGGGGGAACCCCTAGGGGTGTTTCTCAGATTTTGATTAGGGAAGAGGTTACAGCTACTATTCTAGAGTGCCGTATGGGGTCTGAACATTCTACGTTTCATAAGGCTGACGTCCCTTTAAAGAGGAAACAAAAAACAAGGCATGTTTCTCCTGCTACTAAGCACCCTCAGAGTGACTGGCAGAATTTCACTCAGGCTTTGTTCAGTGCCCTTATGGCCTTGAAACCACCTCGAGGAATTTCTGCTCCTACCCCCCCCCCTTGTTTTTCTACTCCTCTTAGAGACCCAGGGAACAGAATTCCTCAGGAGGAGGAGGATAAGGAATCCCTTGCTTACTTATTCTTCCCAAATTCCTTCTCCATTAGACATGGTTCTGAGGAGGACGAGTCCACTAACCCTGATACTCCTTTTGAGGAAATTTCCTGAGGGGACACAGTTTCCAGAATGATGGAATTTTTAAATGGGACTGTGCCCGTGTTTCTGAGTTTCAGAAACGGTATCTTGAACTTCTGCAAATGGATTCTCCTAGACCTTCTACTGTCCTTATATTTTGGCTGCTTTTTTGGATGTCTTTTCTCCTGCGTCTCAAGCACATGATTCCTAGCCCCCTTCCTCTAAAAAAGCTGATAGGTTTTATAAGGTACCTGATGATTGCAAATTTCTCTACATGTGCCCATCTGCTGACCCTTCACTGGCATCTGACAAGCCATCTAAGTTGCTGTTTTCTATGAATATGCTTCCTTCTGATAAGGACAGCAGGGCTATGGGAAGGCTGGGTAAGAAGGTATATACCTCAGCTACCCTTGCTTTCCAGGCTGTCAGTTATCAGGCCCATATGAGTAGGTATATTTTGCCTCTTCTTTCTGAAGCCTTTCAGGTTATTTCTGACCTTTTTGACTATGAGTGGAAGAATTTTGCTCTCTCTTTGTTTAGGGACCTCCTCTCAGGTGGCTTGCCATTCTGTTAAGTGCAACTATGATGCAGCAGATGCCTTTTCTAGGGCTGCTGCTTTTGTCTCTGTGAAGAAAAGGTATTCCTGGCTTAGGCGTAAATCTCTGCCTGGTGATATTAAAGTTAAGTTGATGGATGCTCCTCTGGACAGCAAGCATTTGTTTGGTGCTGTAGCTGCTGATTTGGTTAAGTTCTTACAGGAAAAGGGTATGGCCTACAAGAGCTGAAACATATTTTTGTTTATGCTGTACCTGAATTCTAAAGGAATTATCCTAAATAAGCCAGCTTTTGTTCAAAGGCAGTCTTGCTCTCCTCCCAAAGGTTAAAAAGAGTGAAAAACAGGCTCCTTCTACTAAAGCTACCCCAGATTACTTCCACACAGAAGTCTCCCTTTCCTGGAAAAAAGGGTGCTATTCGACTATCCTGTACTTCTCAGCCACATTACTCTGTCTCTTCATCTTCCCCGTCCATTCTTATTTGGGTAAAGATTACAGAAAATTCCTGGGTTCTTTTCATCATTTGCCAAGGGTAATTACCTGGTCTGGAAATGTATTCCCCCTTTCATGAGCATTCCTCACCTCCCTCAGGAACAATTAACTTTTTTTCCAGAAGTGCTTCAGAGTCTCTCGACTCTGGGAACTGTTCTATATTCTAGTTTCTCAAAGGGGGAAGGGTTTTTATTCCAGAATGTTCTTGGTCCACAGGAAAGAGGGCACCCATTCTGGATTTCTCCCATTTAAACACCTTTCTGAAGGTCCTTTCCTTTTGAATTTTGTCCCTTCAGACCTTTTTTTTCTGCTGCTTCCGCAGGCTTTTCTAGTTTCTCTGGACCTCAAGGCTGCATGTCCCTATTCATCCCATTTTCAGGAACTTTTTATGTTTCTCTGTTGCTTCCTGGCATTTTTAATGTTCTGCTTTGCTCTTTGGCCTCTCTACTTTGCTGAGGTTATTCACCAAATGCCTTGTTTCTGTGATTGCGTTTTGCAGGCAAAGGGGGGGGGGGTTTACAGGTCTTTCTCTACTTAAACAACCTTCTTTTTCAAAGATTCTACTGCAGCATCTTAATTTTGCCATCTCCCTCTTGCAAAGCCTGGGGTTCACTATAAATTTCCAAGAGTCTTTTCTGGCTCCTTCACAGGATCATGTGTTCCTGGGATGCAGGATCCAGACTGTTCCAATGCTGCCATTCTTGCCTTCTCCCAAGGCCTGAACTCATATTGCCTTCTTCCAGTCCCTTCTTCCTCTGGCCTCAGTTACAGTCAGGGAATTTGTAAGAGCTCTGGGTTTATTGACCTCCTCCATTCTTATGCTCCCACTAACCAAGCTCCACATGAGAAAGCTTCAGTAATTTCTAAAGTCACTTTGGCTTCAGCACTCTCATCCTGTAGATTTCATAGTCCATGCCTCAAGCTGGAAATTCAGTGGTGGATTCAGCAGTTGTCACTCAATGTAGGGCTTCCTTTTCAAACCCCACTCCGCTCTCAGGAGCTGTTCACAGATGCTTCAGACATCGGATGGGGGCTTCCTTCACTCTCAAAGTGCAGGGTCTCTGGTCGCTTCAATAAAAGACCACATCAGTGTCAGAGATGAGAGCTCTTCTGTTGGCTGACAATTTCATCCTCTTTTCATTCCAGGGCCCATCAAGGTACTGACAGACAATATCACAGTTATCTGGTATGTCAACAAGAAAGGGGGGGGCAAGATTTTATCTCCTGTGCAGTCTAGCACTTCAAATGTGGGAGCTAGCTATCCAGTTTCAAATGACTCTTCAAGTAGTTTACATTACCTCATGTCAGCACATTGTAGCAGACTCTCTGAGCAGGTCCATCTCACTATCACGAGTGGATGCTTCACAGGGATGTGTTTCAGGACATTGTCTAGCAGTGATATACTCCTCAAGTAGACCTCCCCTCTGAACTGAAAACTTCTTTTTTTTTTGTGCCAGAGCCCCCCACGTCCTCTGGTCTGGAAGGTGGGCGCCCTTTCTCTTTCCTGGAAGGGGATGTTTCTTTGTCTTCCCTCCCCTTCCTCTCATTCCAAAAGTCCTGTTAAAGGTAAAACGGGATGCTCCAAAAATCTTGTTAGTTGACTCTCTTTTGGCCCAGACAACATTGATCCCCTCTTTTTCTGCATTTAGCCAAGGACAGTCATCACAAGTTACCTCACAGGGTGGATCTGCTGACGCAAGACAAGATCTCTCATCTTTCCCCACCTTGTCCACTCAATTAACACTGTGGGTGATAGGATTTTGATTCCATACAGGCGCCTTTTTTTTGAGAATGTGCTTAGGGTCATGCAAGGAGGCCAGGAAACTCACTACTTAGAAAATCGTACTTATTCAAATGGAAAGAGGTTTTCTGTTTGGTGTCTTTCTTGTAACCTGAATCCACTCTGTATGGATATTCCTTTGGTTCTCTCTTATCTATGTGAATTGCTCAATGCTGGGTTGGCATATCTTCTGTTAAGGCCCGTTTGTCAGCTGTTTCTGCTTGTCTTGCCTCTAGCATCCCTCTTAGCCTCTAGAGGCTAAGCAGTTTCTTAAAGGCATCCTTCATATTAGACCTCCCAGGAAGTCTATCCCTCCTTCCTGGGGCCTTAAATTTGTTTTGGAGAAATTGACTCAGGCTCCTTTTGAGCCTGCGGCTTCAGCTTACTTGCAGTTATGTTCTTGAAAGACTGTTCTTTTGTAGGCCATTCTGCCAGATGGGTTTCTGAGCTTCAAGCGCTTATGGTTGTTCCATCTTTTTTAATCTTCCATAAGGAGAGGGTATTCCTTCGTGCCAATCATTCTTTTATGTTCAGAGTGGTGAATGAGTTATCTCTTTATCCGTCTATTCATTACCCACTTTTTTCTCCTTTCTGCAATCTGCTAGTGAGAAATGTTTGCACACCTTGAATTTGCATAGACAACTAGATTTTATTTGGATAAGACCAATGCTTTTCGCAAATCTGATCAGTTTTTTATTTTCTTTCATCGATGATTTTTTATTTATTTTTATTTTTATTTATTTTGCATTTGTTAACCGGGCTAGTCCAACTGGATACATGTCCATTTTCAGTGGAGGCCCGAGGAGAAAAGCTCCGCTAACTACTACTTAACAAGTTAAAGAAAAAAATATACAGAATTATGCAATAAAAAGAAAACATTTGCTTTAAATTTCTTCCAGAATGTATATACACAAGAGTACAATATGAGACTTAGCAGGTGAATTAGTTTAGATATTTTACTTGGTTACAGTATTACTGCATTATACTGAGAAGTAGAATTAGATTTCAGTAGTTCGAAATGAACCTGAAGGAGGAGAAGGAATATTAGAGAGGTAACTCATATAAAGTAATGGTAGTAATACATGCACATAGAAATAAGGTAAACGGAGAGTGAGAGGGATAAGTAGAGGAAATTAGTGGGAGTTTGAGTTTTAGTCGGGGTTAAAGCATGGACATAACCAGTGATTTTTAAGATAAATTCTAAGTTTTTGTTTGAACGAAGCAGGGGTAGGGATTGAAGTAAGTTCAATAGGAAGTTGATTCCAGTGTTTGCCAATGGCGTTAGAAAAAAGGGAGTTAAAGTTACTAGGAGTTTGCTAGAGGAGCGAAGTGAATTCAGGTTAGAGTAAGGGGTAAGAAGTTTGGAAAGTGCAGGTGTGTTGTTAGGTTGATAGAAGGCTCTTTGGACAAAGGAAAGTTGGGAAAGAAGCAGCATATTTTCTAATTCTAGCCAGTGAAGTTTCTGAAGGTTCAGACAGTGGTGAGTTCTGAAAGGATTGCCAGTTGCAAATCTGGCAATACTATTAAATGTGTTAGTCAGTTTAGAGAGATTGTTTTTCTTCAGGTTAGTGTAAATTGGTGAGGCATAGAGAAGAGTTGAAATAAGGTGAGAGTGGGCAAGAGTAACTTTGGCTGTGGGGTTAAGAATGTTTTAATTCTGTAGAGGGAGCCCAATTTTTTGTTTACAGTTTTAATGGTATTATTAATGTGACAATCATAGGTAAGGTTGTTATCAATCATGACACCTAGCAGTTTGGTAGTAGAGTCGGCTGATATGAGGGTGCCATTAATAGATAAGATGGAGAAGTCTAATGTGGGGGACCTAGTAGTAGGTTTAAAGAGGAGGAGTTTTGTTTTTTTAGCATTTAAAAGTAGGCAGCGTTTTAAGAACCATGCTTCTACTGTGTGGAATACATTTTGAGTAATAGTTTGAAGCTCTGGTATGGTTTTAGCTGAGCAAATAAGAGTGGAGTCATCAGCATATTGTATACATGTAGCTTGGGGAATAGCTACTTGTAGGTCATTTATAAAAAGGGAGAATAGGAGGGGTCCGAGAATAGAGCCTTGAGGGACACCAAGAGAAATTGGGAGAAGAGAGGAACGTTTGTTATCCCAGAGGACTGCCTGTTTTCTGTTAGTGAGATAGGAAGTGAACCAATGGATAGCATTTGGTTCTAAAGCAAGAGATTCCAGGATTTTTATGAGGAGGGGGTGGTTGACCATGTCAAAGGCTTTGGACAGATCGATAAAGAGGGCTGAAGATAGAATATTATAGTTGCGGTTTGTGTTTATAAAGTCAGTAAAGGAAAGGAGAGCAGTGGTAGTACTGTGAAAAGGCCTAAAGCCATGTTGACAGGGAGTAAGAATGTTATTTTTAGTTAAGTGATTCATTAGCTGGTAGTGAACAAATTTTCCATGATTTTTGCTAGGGGAGACAGGAGGGCTATAGGCCTGTAATTAGAGTATTCATTGGAGTTTCCTCCTTTATGTAAGGGTATAATGTGTGAGATTTTCCAGATGTCAGGTATGGTTCCTTCATTAATAGTTCTGTTGGTAAGGATAGAAATGGGATAGGCTATTTCCTTAGCAGCTTTTTGGAGGAATTCAGATGGAAGTTGGTCAGCCGAAGGGGTACATGGTGTAAGTTTTTGGTGGCATTTTTGGATGAAGGTGGTGGAGATTGGTTGTATTATGAAAGTTGGTTGATTAGAAGATGCAAGATCAGGGATGCTAGAATTGTCAATGGGAAGGTTGGAGGCCAGTGAATTGATAGTATTAGTAAAGAAGGAGTTGAAAGCATTGGCAGTTTCATGGGAAGAATTATTTTCGGACCCAGAGGGAGAGGGAGTGGTAGTCTGTCCGGGGTGAAGAAGTCTATTCAAGGTTGACCAGAATTTTTGGGGATTATTGTGATTCGCTTGTTGGAGGTTACTATAGTAGTTTTTTTTGTCAGAAAGAATAGCTTTTTTGGTACTGTTTCTTAAGTGTCTGAAGGTCTGTTGATCTGAGGAGATTTACTAGTTCTCCATTTTATCCAGGATTTGTTTCTGAGTAACATTTTTGTCTTGTTTCCTTAGATAGCCAGGGGGCAGGTTTAGTTTTGACTCTGATAGTTCGTTTTGGTGCATGATTGTCTAGGATTGATAAAAATGTGGTGTTAAAATATTGAACAGCTTCTTCTAGAGGAAGAGTTTCTAGAGGTTTCCAGTTACAGGCATTTAGTTCAGTGTTAAATAGGATAGGGTTAAAATATTTATTACTACGAGAAGTTCTGATGGTAGGGGCATTAGTAGTGGTATTCTTCTTTCTTATGATATAGATTAAGTTGTGATCACTAATGTCATCCGGCAAAGTGCCGGTTTGATATTGTAGTTGTGGTTTATTGACAAGAATCCAATCTAGTATACTTTCTTTGTTGTTAGGTTTATTAATCCTAGTGGAGGTGTTTATTGTTTGTGTAAAGCCATGGAGATTAATATGAGAGAGTGGGTTATTAGTATTAACTGAGGACCAATCAAGGTTGAAGTCTCCAAGTATTACAGTTTCTTGTGGGTAAGTGGATGAAGCCCAGCTAAGGATATTTTCTATTATTATGGAGTTATTTCCAGGAGGTAGATAGATATAGATAATATAGATGGCTTTATTTGGGTTCAGTTGTAGCTTTGATATAAGGAGTTCAGTCTTGGTGTTCTCCAGGGGAGTATAGGGTACTAAGGATAAATTTAGATCAGACTTAAATAGGAGTGCTACTCCCCCACCTTTGCGGGTATTTCGGTCCAGTCTCAGAATGTTGTAACCTGGGGGAATGATTTCAGTATCTTTAGTGAGGGGTTTTAACCAGGTTTCAGTTAAACATAGGATGTCAAAAGAGTAATATTCAAGAAGAGAGTGGAGATGGGTGACTTTGTTGTTAACACTTCTGATATTAAGGTGTCCTATGAGTAAGGTATTTGCATTAGAGGTTGGTAATGGAAGGGATAAGTTAGAAACGATAGGTGTGGCTTCAGAGGAAATAATAGAGGGTCCTGGGTTAGGATGTATATCACCATCTACCAGGGTAGAGGGGTAGTATTTTAAATGGGGTTTACCGGTAAATAACAGTAAATATTTTAGTTTCCTTAACATGAGATTATTTGATTTAATATGGGATAGTCTGTGATATTTGGCTAAGAGGTAGCAAGAGGTAGATGTAATGTTTGAATGTGTGAAATTTGAGGTTATTAAATCTGAGGCAGTTTGTTTGGAAGAAGTTTTAAAGTGATAATTATACTTTATTTCATAAGAGGTCAGGAGATAGGGTAGTGTGAGTACTTGAAAAGAAATAAACAGGGGTAATAGCTTAGCTGGATTTTGTTTTATTATATAGGCCATGGATGGAGTTTTGTTAGTTTTAGAAGACATGTTGAGGAGGGGATAAAAGGAACTACCAGGCCCAGGATTGGGCTATGTCTATAGCAGAAGTCAATGAAATGTGGAAGAAAGAGCTAGGGTATAAGCCTAGGTGTAGGAGGGAGGGGAGATAATAGGGAAAGGGAGATATGGTAGTTACTAGTGGGCGGAGATTAACAATTGAGGTCAGAGGTTTGGATAGGTGTGTTTGTGTAGGGGGTGTGGTAAGTGAGGTATAAGGGTAGGGGTACTTGGGGTGGGTGGGATAAGGGGGTAGGGAGGGGAGCGGAGCGGGGCAGAAACAGTTAGAGTAGAGAGAGCGTAGCCAATCAGTTCAGCAGAGGAGCTGAAACACTACGTAGATAGGAAAGTAGGAATAGGAGCTTAGTGAGATAAGATGATAGCTAGATATGCAGGTGGAAAGCATAGAAGGAACAAGGTAAGTATACTAAAAAATAAAGGTACAAGTACTATACAGGAAAAAAGTATGCTGAGGGAAAAGAAAGAGGGGTTAGAAAGATAGTATACAGTCAGGATTCAGTCGCGTAGTGTGAGTAGGAAGAAACAAAGGAGATACAGCAGCCAAGAGTGTGCAAGATGGGAAAGGAGAGATTGAAAAGGATGAAGGAAAGCAGGACAACCTAGAGATGTTGAGGGAAGCAGACACAGGTGACTCTAGTCAAGCAGGAGCATGAGGGAGTATGACACCTGGCTAGAAATGAGTGGAATGGGAGAAAAGTTACTATTACAACGCTAGCATGCAGGGGAGAGTAAGCAACCTTAGGTGGTTCCACGTGGGTGCTGCTCACAATAGGGTAGCTATAAATTACAGTATAAACAAAATGGACATACAGCAAAATCACTTTTCTGCTTAGAAAATAGGACCAGCAGATGAGAGGTAGTTAAGGTGCTTCCTGGGTGCCGACACAAAAGGCCTGTACTGTAGCTTCAAGGAGACCACTGAATACGTCTGCAGGGAGGGGACAACCCAAATGAGGAGCACTAGGCTTCAATGAGCAAAATCACTTTTCTGCTTAGAAAATAGGACCAGCAGATGAGAGGTAGTTAAGGTGCTTCCTGGGTGCCGACACATAAGGCCTGTACTGTAGCTTCAAGGAGACCACTGAATACGTCTGCAGGGAGGGGACAACCCAAATGAGGAGCACTAGGCTTCAATGAGCAAAATCACTTTTCTGCTTAGAAAATAGGACCAGCAGATGAGAGGTAGTTAAGGTGCTTCCTGGGTGCCGACACAAAAGGCCTGTACTGTAGCTTCAAGGAGACCACTGAATACGTCTGCAGGGAGGGGACAACCCAAATGAGGAGCACTAGGCTTCAATGCGGCAGCACACCACGCGGTCGACCAGGGGGATAACTAATACTGAACAGGAGGATTTAAAGATCAGAGGGTATGATCTTTAGGACTAGCTGTTTCCAAGCAAACTGTTACTTCTTGGATTTCAAAAGCCATTCCATTTTGTTATTGTCTTTATGGCAAGAGCCTTCCTTCTTTGGTTAGGTCTCATTCTGCTAGGAATGTGGCTTCTACTGATGTTTTTTCAAAGGTTTAGATACTTACTCTATTCTTGATGCAGCTACTTGGACTTCTGTGCATACCTTTACCAAGCAGTGTAAGTTGGGTTTGATATCCAGGGCTAGAGCTGGTTTTGCTAGGGCCATCCTACACTGGTTCCTAGATTTTTCTGGTGGTCTTCCTCCTCCCTCTTTTCTTAATGAGCTTTTGCACTTTCCCTGTTGTAAGGAATGCTGCATCAGTGAAATGGAAGGACATAGTATAGTTGTGTAACATCTTACCATAATAGTAGAAGTCCCTCTCTACACTGTTGCAGTATTTGCTCCCTCCCTCCTCCCCTTGGTCCTTTTCCCTTCTGAATGAGCCTAGTACCTCTCTAATCCTTGGACTGGTGTTCCTGCTAGGGCTGTCAGTTCTGAGTATGGTGCAGTCTGATGTTACCTTTATGACCTGAGCTGTATGCTGGGAGCATACGTATGATGTACCGTGTACCCTTAGCAACCGAAAGGCTTTGTTATACTGCCCGGATGTCGTGCCACCCTTGGGCAGAGGATCACTATTGTAAGGAATACTGCAATAGTGAAGAAAAGGACATGTACCGTTATGGTAAGATGTTCATCGTGTTTCACTGCTGCAGTCATTACACTTGGGTTATCCTGTCGTCAGGCGGTCCCGCAGTCGGCCAGATTTCCAAAGTCTTGGTCCGGCGTCGGTTGTTGTCGCTTCTTCCCTGACGTCAGTGCACCAGGGGTATATTAGATGCAGCCGACGCCATTTTCTTCAGTCTTTCTTGCCGCGCGGTGCCCTAAGTAAAAGCAGTTCGCAAGTGCCGATCGGCCAACTCCTGAGATTTTCAATTCGAATTTCAGAACCGAAGTCTTCTATAAAGCTAAGTACCCCGTTGGTGAAACTTTTTCTTGCCTCAGACCGATGTCAGTAAAAGTTAATAATTGTATTTCTTGTGGGAAGCAAATACCTCATAAGGATTTTCATTCTTACTGTATTCCATGCCTAGGCCCAGACCATGACGTCACTAGTTGTCGGTTTTGTGCTAGATTTAACAAACGCACTATTAAACGTCGGTTTGATTTTGCTCGCCATTACTTTGGCCGAAGGTTTAATTATTCCATGCCGTCGGAACAGCCGACGACTGGAATACACAAAAAACGCAAAGACAAGGATAAGGACAGGCATCCGAGGCCCAAAACTGACGATGAAGCCTCTTCTAGGCCAGTCGCCGGTTCTCAGTGAGGCACTTTTGCAGCCCCTGACTCCCGCGACCTCAGAGCCACAGGCCGCCTCCAACTCTCATGTGGAGATGTCTAGGCCTCAGGATACTCTAGTTATTGGGCCTACGGAAACTAACCCTTCAGATGGGTCCGGAGCCGCTGAACAGGCATCGGCTTCTGAGGGTGTTTTCAGACCTTCACAGCTTACCATAAAAATTACTGCCAAGTCTAAAGCTCCATTAAAGACAAAGAAGCAAGTACAGCATTCACCTGGACAGGCCTCCATGCCTAAAAAACAAATGCTTAAAATGGCCGAAGACTTAATTACTCTGATCAGGGGTTCCCATCCCCCCCCTGATAAAAGGCCTAGGCAGGATACAGACTATGATTCCTCTGACCAGGTTTCCATCTCATCTGATTCCTCTTCGGACCATGGATACTCTTTACCCCCCTATGAGCACTCAGATGCTGAAGAATCTATTCCTTCAGCCTTTCCTCCTGAAGATTATTCTTTTGGGGAAACTTTACATACCATGAGGGAGCATTTCCATTGGGAGGGCCAGGATTACTCAGAATCCAAGAAAAGGCTCAGAGATTTTCTCTTATTACCTCAGCACAGACCCCTGGCTATTCCGCCAGTGTTAGATATTGTGGATGATGTGTTCTCTGAATCCAGTTTAAATCCTGATTCTTTGCCCCCTGCATGAGTCAAGCCAGACAGGTATTAGAGTCCCTGACTCTCTCAAATTTCTTTATAAAAACCCTGCTGCTGATCCAGAAACTATTTCCCAGGGCCCTAAAGGGGTAAAGGCTTCCACGGCTAAGAATCCAGTTTCCTCTGACAGGGATTCTAGAGCATTAGACAGATGGGGAAAGAAAGTTTACACTTCTGCAACTTTAGCAGTGAGAGCTTTAAATTGCCAGTTCCACATGCTTAAATACCAACAATATTTAATGTCTCTGCTAAAACAGAAAATGAGTACAGTTTCAGAACATCCTGATTATAAGGAAATGCAGGAATTACTGCATGCAGCTGAACAAGTGGGAAAACATACTTTGTAATGTGGTTTTGATTCATTAGAGGCTTCTTGTAGAGCAGCAGTTACAGGGTATGTGATTCGAAGACATGCTTGGTTAAAAGAACAAGCTTTACCTGATCATGGTAAGGCTAAATTATTGGATGCTCCTTTACAGCAGGATTTTCTATTTGGTGTTAAGGCAGAAGAGGTATTAAAGAAAATGGAGGATAAGGCAAAATCTATGCAAACAGTGAAGGATTTCTTACAGGTACAGCCACCTCGATTTAGTAGAAATTGGCCTTCAAAAAATTGGTCCTTTCTAGTGTCAGACAGACCACAAAGAGGGAGATACAGACGCCCAAGAGGCAGATCTCAGCCCCAAGGCTCTTACAGACCACGACAGTGGGGTACAACAACCCCAAAAGGAGGTGAAGACAAGTCACAACCTTACAGGAAACAGTCCCAATGACTTCCCCCTTCAAATGCCAAACTCTTTCCTTTTGGCAGCTCCCTTAGGGGGAAAACTAGCACTTTTTTCTCAAAATTGGCATATAATCACCCAAGGCAAATGGGTTCTGAACATTGTGTCTCAAGGTTACAGGTTCACTTTCACACTCTACCAAGGCTAAAAGGGATACCAAACCTGCCACAAAATCAATGGGCAGAAGCACAAAAACAAATTACAGCCCTCATGGACATGAGAGCTATCCAAAAAAGTACCACAACAGGAACAGGGACAAGAATTTTACTCAAGACTTTTCTTGGTTCCCAGAAAGGACAAAGCCTGGAGACCCGTACTAGACCTTTCCACTCTAAATACTTACCTGGATGTTCCAAAATTCAAGATGTTGACACTACAGCAGCTTCTTCCCATGCTGGGCAAGAAGGCTTGGCTCGTAACTTTGGACCTAAAAGAGGCATACCTGCATGTCCCAATCAGACAGTCTTGCAGAAGATACCTCAGATTCATAGCTGGCTCAGTGCACTACCAGTTCTCTGCACTGCCCTTTGGCTTATCTACTGCACCCAGGGTCTTCACAATGTGCCTGGCACCAGTAATTGCATTTTACAGACAAAGAGGAATTCAAATATATCCATACCTGGACGACTGCCTTATTCAAGCAGAGAACAAAGACATTCTTCTAAAGCATCTGGCATTTGTAAAAAGATTACTAATTTGCCTAGGGTACACAGTAAACAAAAAGAAATCAAAACTGGTGCCCTCTCAAGAGATAATATTCCTGGGTGCAAGCTTAAATACTGCTGCCCAGATGGCTTAACTCACACCAGTCAAAAACAACTGACTTCTTACTTCAAAAAATTGGCAACAAACACCCAGTTATCTGCAAGGAAAATCCTGCAGGCTTTGGGTTTCATTGCATCCTGCATTCTACTAATTACATATGCCAGACTGCATATAAGGAAACTGCAATGGTATCTAAAAAGTGTTTGGACTCAGCATTGCCACAGCCCTCATTCCCTGCCTGCAACAGGAGTTTCGATGGTGGGCAGAGGCCTGTCACCACAACAAGGGTCTGCCATTCAGTTTACCCACAGCCAGACAGATACTGACAACGGATGCATCAGATTATGCCTGGGGGGCACATATGGCAGGAAAATGTATTCAGGGCAAATGGCCTGCAAGACAGATGCATCTTCACATCAATCAAAAAGAGATGGTAGCTGTTCAGAATGCCCTGACAGCTTTCAAGGATCTACTTCATCCAGGACAGCTACTGATAAAGACAGACAATACTACGGTCATGTGGTACATAAACAAGCAGGGAGGTACACATTCCTACCCCCTCTGCAGACAAGCAATGACCTTATGGGACACAGCATTGACTTATCAAGTTCACCTGCAAGCACAAGTCCTGCCATGAAAAACAAATACTCTGGCAGATGAGCTAAGCAGAAACCTCATGGATCCCCATGAGTGGAAACTGGATCCACAAGTCTTCAGCATGATAACAAGGAAATTGGGATGCCCAGACATAGATCTATTGCCTCCCCTCACAACTGCCAATTACAGAGATTTTGCACAAGGATTTATCACAAACAAGCATGGAGAGTGGACGCCCTATCCTTCAGCTGGAAAAATCTAACAGGATATGCCTTTCCTCCACTGCCTGTCCTTCCCAGGGTACACCTAAAGGTCAGACAAGAGAAGCCAAAAATGATACTGATTGCACCAGACTGGCCACGCCAGCACTGGTACCCAATCCTAAAGAGCTTGTCTCAAGGTCCAGCATGGATATTGCCTCAAACTTCTCACTTGCTGACCCAACAAAACAATCGGATCCTGCACAGCCAACTCAGGACCTTAAATCTGGCAGCATGGCGGATAATGTAGCCATTCAGAACACTCCTCTTTCAAAAGCTGTTATGGATGTTTTCTTGGAGGCCAGGAGGCCCAGTACCAGAAAATCTTACGCAGAAAAATGGAAGAGATTCTCTGCTTGGAACAAGGAACAAGGCATTGACACGTATGTACCAAATATCCCTCAGATGTTACAATACCTAACTGAGATGCTGGACAAAGGTCTTTCTTTCTCATCAATTAAGATTCATGCCTCTGCCATTTCAGCCCATTACAATACGGAACCACATATCTTTTCTCATCCTTTAATAAGGCAGTATCTCAGAGGGGCCAAAAACATCAGGCCTCCAAGGAGAGCACCAATTCCGACATGGGACCTCAATTATGTCTTGGAAGAACTCACACTGCCTCCTTTTGAGCCAGCCTCAACAGCGAACATAAAATTCTTACCCTGGAAAACAGCTCTGCTCCTAGCAATAACCGCTGCAAGACGAGTCTCGGAGTTACAAGCACTCATGGCTGTGGAACTTTTTATCATTTTTCATTAAGACAGGGTTTCTCAGAGGACAAACCCAACCTTTATGCCTAAGGTGGTGTCCAGTGTGGCCCTCAACCAAACCATTCACTTGCCCACAGAACAAGGGTGAGAAAATTCTGCATTCTTTGGACATTCATAGGCATCTACGCTTCTACTTGGACAGAACTAAAGCTTTCAGAAAGACTGAGCAACTTTTAGTGTCATATGCTGCAGGATCACAAGGAAAGGCCATCTCAAAACAGACTATTTCTAAATGGATAGGCCATTGCATCCATTTCTGCTATTCTCAACATGGCAAATCAGTGCCTAAGGGCATTAGGCCTCATTCTACCAGAGCAGCAGCCACTTCAGCAGCCTTCCTCAGAGGAGTACCAACCAAAGACATCTTAGAGGCTGCAACTTGGAGTTCAGTGCACACTTTTACAAAGCACTACCACTTACCTCTTTACTCTAAATCCAGAGCAGGCTTTGCCACTGCAGTTCTGCAGGGCCTCATAGCTTCTCCTATTCCTATTTAGACCAGCCACCCATCCTCAGCTTTGGGATTCTACTCAAGAGTAATGACTGCAACAGTGAAACATCATGAACATAGTGCAGTTGTGTACCTACCATAAATGTAGATGTTCGAGTGTATTCACTGTTGCAGTGCAGGTTACCCACCCACCATCCCCCTTTTCTTTGCTGGGACTTATCTGTACTTCTCTATCCTATACAACCTATGTGGTGTATTTGCTTGTAGATGAAGGAAATGTTTATTTTTGTGCATGCTTACTTATTGGCATAATTTTCAGCCTACCAATTTGGGGGCACCTGACATCTGGGGCAAGAAAAACTGAAGAAAATGGCGTTGGCTTCATCTTTTATACCCCTGGCGCACTGACGTCAGGGAAGAGGCGACAGCAACCGACGCCAGACCTAGACTTTGGAATTCAGGCCGACTTCGGGTAGCCTGCCAGCAGGATAACCCAAGAGTAATGACTGCAACAGTGAATACACTCGGAACATCTACATTTATGGTAGGTACACAACTGTACTTTATGATGCAGCTGATGCTTCTTCCAGGGCTGCTACAGTTGGCTCTGTTGTGAGGCATTACTCTTGGCTCTATCTTCAGGCTTTACCTGATGACATTAAGGCCAAATTATTGGATACGCCTTTGGATAGTAAATCTCTCTTTGGTACTGCTGCTACTAATATTTTTAAATCTCTCCAGGATAAGGGCAAAGCCTTGCAGGAGTTGAAACATATTTTTGTTTCTCTTATTCCCAAGTTTCAGAGGAATTGCCCTTCCAAATCTGCTTTTGTTTGCAGACGGTCCAGCTGTCTGCCCATGGATAAAAAAGGTTCTAGAGGTATACCGCCTCCTAAATCTACACAGACGCCTATTTCTCAGAAGCCTTCTTTTCAGGAAAAGCCAGGTTCCATTTGACAGTTTGCTTCCCTTTTCCATGGCAAGGATTCCCTTTCCCCTCCTCCTTTTCCTGTCCTTTGCATATTGTTTAAAGATTGTAACAGACTGTTGGGGATGAACTTCCAAGATGCCGGCACACTGAGGACAGCTCAATTTCAGCTCTCTGTGTGAAAACAGAAACTCAGAAATGAGAGCCAGTGAACTTGTCTTTATGGGTGAATTTCAGTAACTGGCTAGTAACTCCAGTGCATGCCAGCAAAAAAGAACTTGAGAACCTGAAAGAAAATCAGTCACAAAAGGTGAGGAGTAAACACTGACTGGGAAAAAAATTTTGTAGCTGTTCAGCAAAAAAGCAGTGCAAGTTCCAGCTTTGGTGCAAGACATGACTTCCAGTAACCTAGAGGAAAAATAAGTCAAATGTACTCAGCTGATTAAAATAAGCAAAGCACTAAAGGAATATATCAATTCAAATAAGAAAAAGCTGGAAAAATGAAAGAAGCCTTAAAGAGATATTCAGCAGAGGTAATAAAATTGCAAAAAATCACAGATCAAAATGAAGAAAAGACTGGGTGAATATGAGACTGCTCAAGAATAGATGATGTCCTTCTATTCCCATGTTGCAATATTCAACATATGGGTTTACTCCTTTTGCTACCAGAACGTCTGGCCAGTATACAAAAGTTTTCTGTCACTGTATGGTGCGTGGCCATCTAATGTGGCTAGAGGAGTGTGGGCCATAAAAGTGACGTCTGCACACACCAGCTCTCAGAATTTTTCAGCCACCAGTCGAAAGCCAGGTGTTCCTGCCTTCACGGCCGTCAGATTTTGAGAAATCAGATAAGTGCCTTGTTGGGGAACCTTTCAGTCATTTTCTTTAATTTAATGCCTGTGCATGTCATCCAGAAAGGGCAAGTGTAAGTGCGGCCATCAGATACCTCACAAGGACGCCCACAGTCAGTGTCTGTTTTGTTTGGGTTGTCGCACGACTATAAGGCCTGCTTCATTTGTCAGGTGTTTGTGCCCAAAACCTTGCGCTGCTATCTGCACACACTTAACCTGTATTTAGAAAATCAAAGATTAAAGCAAATAGCCTTAGGAATGGAGGGTTCTGCCGACATACCTGCTGAACTGCCAGAAAATAAAGCCAGGACCATCAGGCCTACCACTATGCCTCCTGTGTCCAACCCTCAGCCTGTAGTCGACGATGGCCTGGTAGAGGAATCAGGCTCTGCTGTCTCTGATACAGTGGGGGTACCTCCATGGAAGCTGCATAGTCCCGTGCAGAGGGCATGTCTTTAGAGGCTTTTCTGACACCGGGGGGGGGTGTCCAGCCACTTAGGTATGTCCATCGGATCCCTCCGGTACCTTACAATCACCTGAATGCAGGCCTTCCTCCCTTCAGGCACCCACTATGCCACTCAAAAAGAAGGAAAAAAAGGAAGCATATCTTAACTCCTACTGAAAGCATGCCTGACTGGCAGGTTTTCAACCAAAGACTGTTTAATGCCTTCATGGCTTTACAGCCTACCACTACAGAGACTGCTAACATTCCACCTTCTATTCTAAGTCCAAGGCCTCAAACTACAGAGCCATCCATGAGGGAAGAAGAAGATCTATCTCATTCTTCATCTGAAGAATCACTTTCATATACCTCTCAGCTTTCTTTTCCCTTGGGGTATGATTCCCCAGAGGAAGAATCTGTTGACCCTGACTCCCCAGCTGAGGATTTGACTTTTGGGGAAACTATTACCAAGATGAAAGAGCATTTTAAGTAGTAATCCTCTGAAATGACTGAGGTTCAAAAAAGGTATTATGACCTCATTCAGGTGGATTCCCCAAGCCCATCTGCTGTTCCTCCAATTCTGCCTGCCTTCCTGGATGCCTTCTCCTCAGCATTCTTGAACCCTGACACACAACCCCCTGCTCCATGTAGATCTGATAGACTTTGTAAAGTCTCTGAAACTGCCAAGTATCTTTTTAGGTGTCCTCCAGCAGAACCTGCCACCATCTCCATCTCCACAGATAAGACATCTAAACTTTTACCCACCACCACCATCCTCCCTGCTGGCAAAGACGCCAAAACCATGGAGCATCTGGGTAAGAAAATTTACACCTCTGCTACTCTGGCCTTCAGGGCTACTAACTACCAGACACGCATGGCTAAATATGCCTTATCACTCCTGGAGAAAGCCTCCAAGGAATTGGCTGATGCACCAAATTCTGCTGCCAAAGCTTCACTGTCTTCCCTTCTAGCTCTCACCTCCCAGGTTACCAGGCACTCTATAAAGTACAGTTATGATGCTGCTGAAGCCTCAGCGAGGTCAGCAGCATCAGCATATGCCATCATCTTCTAGATGACTTTAGGGAAAAACTGATTGATGCCCCCCCCCCCCCCCCCAGGACAACACACCTTTGTTTGGTAGTAAGTGGCTGATTTGTTTGTCACTACAGCAAAAGGGGAAAGAAATGCAGGATTTAAAACACCTGCTTGTCTCCCCTCTTACAAATTTCTAAAGGAACTACCCAGCTTAAAACGCAGTTTATTAGAAAACACTTGTTGCCTGGTATTCCCAGAAGGTCTAGAAAACCTACCAGAAAGCAACCCCCACCTGCTAGAGCTACCCCCTCCTGTAGCCAGAAGCTAACTTTTCAAGACAGGGCAGGTAGTATCTGACTACCTGCCAACTTTACAACCCGCTCCTCCTCTCCCTCTGTGGTACATCTGTCTCACTGTCTCCTTGTGTGGACATCCTTCACCTCAGACAAATGGGCCCTTTCAGTCCTTCAAAAACGGGTGTTATGTGACCTGGCTTGTACCCCCAAAGCAAAGAGGTATCCCACAACCTCCCAAACAACAGTGTCACCTATTGAAGCCAGTACTACAAACACTGCTGGCTCAAGGCACCATCGAACTAGTGCCTCTGGCTGCAAAAGGAAGAGGTTTCTACTCCAGAATTTTCCTGGTCCCAAGAAAGGGCAGTCCTTTGAGACCAATCCAGGATCTCTCATCTCAACCTCTTCCTTTAGGTTCCTGCCTTCAGGATGTTGACCTTACCCACTCTTTTTTCCCCTTCTGCTTCCCCAAGGGTTTATGGCCACCTTGGATATAAAGGATGCCTGCCTTCATATCCCCATAAAGCCTATTTTCAGGAAATACCTGAGAGTCTTGGTGGGTCCTTCTCACTTTCATTTCTCCACTGCACCCAGAGTATTCACCAAATGCTTGGCTCCAGTGATTGCCTTTTGCAGGACAAAGGGAACCCAAATATTCCCTTATCTGGATGACCTGCTGATACAGGCAGACAACAAGGAGACCCTCCTGCAACACACACTGATTGCTGTTTCCCTCCTACAGTCTCTGGGATTTCAGATAAACTACCCAAAATCCCACCTGGAACCTACTCAAGACATTGTTTTCTTTGGGTGCAGAATTCGCACAGACTTCATGAAAGCCTACCTTCCCTTTGAAAAGGTGGAAAGCTTGACAGAACACCTACTTCTTTTCCTTCAGGAAACAGAATTGACAGCAAAGCAGTACCTCAGACTCCTGGGGTACATGACAGGCAATATCCCCATGTTACCATTAGCAAGACTCCATATGAAAAAGTTGCAGTGGTACCTAGGGCAACATTCCCACCCCGTGTAGTAGGGCACTCTGGACCCAACATTCCCACCCCTGGAGTACAGGGTTACCCAATTGTCCTGCCTTAAACTAGGAATCCAGTGGTGGTTGAAACAAGTGACTTAATCCAGTTCTTCATCTCTAACTACCCCAACCCACACAGATCATGCACATAGATGCCTCAGACTCGGGCTGGGGAGCAACTCTGGGCCATCAAAAAGTGCAGGGGCAGTGGCCAGAACCACACAAGAATAAATCAGTGTTCGGGAGATGAGGGCAATCTTCCTGGCCCTTCAAGCCTTCCAACCCTGTCTACAGCAGGGACCACTAAAGATCTTTACAGACAATACCACAGTGCTGTGGTATCTCAACAAACAGGAAGGGGACCAAATATTTCTTACTTTGCAGACTAGCCCTCCTAGTCTGGGATCTGGCCACCTCATAGGGACTTACCCTGCAGGCAGTCTACATTCCTTCTCTGCAGAACTCCCAGGCAGACTTTTTCAGCAGAACCATCACAAACAACCACAAATGGATACTTCACAGGGATGTCTTCCTGGACCTGGGCCACCAGTGGGATACACCTTAAATAGACCTGTTTGCCTCCTCCATCAGCAGGCAACTTCTTGCTTCTGAACCAGACTACCACATCCTCAGGAACTGGCAACAGATGCCTTCTCAATCTCTTGGAAGGGGAAGTTTCTCTATGCATCCCCCCTTCCCATTCGTACAGAAGGTCCTGCTGAAGATCCAGCAGGATAGACCACAAATCCTGTTGTTGACTCCCTGCTGGTCAAGACAGCATTGGTTTCCCCTACTACAACTATCCAAGGGCAATCACCACAAGCTACCCCTCAGATTGGACCTTCTCACACAGCACAATGGATCCCAAATACACTCACAGTGGCAGTTACTGCACATCACCCTGTGATTGATAGGATTCTGATCCCATTCAGACACCTTTACAATGAGGACATGCTCACTGTCCTGCAGAAGGCCAGGAAACTTAATACAAAAAAATCTTACCTTTCAGAGTGGAAGAGATTTTTCTATATGATGTCACAAAAGACAGTTGGACTCGCTTGCAAGCGTAACTTCTCTAGTTATGTCTTACCTGTGTGAACTACTGCAGACAGGATTGACCTATTCTTCCATTAAAGCCCACTTGTCTGCTATTTCAGCATGGCTTCCTCTGGACCCCCTCCCCCAGCATGCAGACTACCAGCTAAGCTGTTTCTTTCACCTGTGACCTCCCCAGGAAACCATCTCCACCCCCCATGGGACCTTTACTATGTTTTGGAAAAGCTTACGCTTCCTCCATTTGAGCCAGCAGACAAAGCTTCCCTAAAACATTGTACATGGAAAACTGTACTACTCGTGGCCTTGAAGCCAGAAGAGGGTTAAAGCTACAAGCCCTCATGGCTACTCCACCTTTCCTGGTATTCCACACTGACAGGGTATTCTTAGAACTAACCCTTCCTTCTTGCCCACGGTGGTCAGTGATCTTTCCCTGAATCAAACCATTCACGTACTAACCTTCTTCCCTAATCCACAGGGGGGACAGTAAGAGAATACTTCATTCCCTGGATGTGCAAAGAGAACTCAAATGCTATCTGTATAAAACCAAGTCCATCAGGCATGCTGATCAACTCTGTCTCCTTCCACCCCAGAGCCCTAGGGAAGGTGGTAACCAAACAGACAGTCTCAACCTGGATTTCCAAAGCCATCACCTTCTGCTACAAATACCATGGGGAATCCTGCAAGGTACTGTTAAAGCACACTCCACCAGGGGCTATGGCCTCCTCAAAAGCCTTCTTCAGGGATCTGGATACCTCTACCATTCTTGAAGCAGCCACTTGGTCTTCAGTGCACACCTTCACCATACACTACAGGTTAGACCAAATTTTCAGAGCCAGGGTGGGTTTTGCCAGGGCTATCCTTCATGGATTCCTGGAGTCCACCTCCAGACCACCACCTTCTCCTTCACAGTGAGCTTTGGCACTCACCCATATGTTGAATACTGCAACATGGGGATAGAAGGACATAGAAAAGTTGTGTAAAATCTTACCATAACCATAGATGTCCTTCTCTTTCATTTTGCAGTATTCCTTTCCACCCTGCTTTCCATCCTGTTATATGCTGCATTTCCCTTTCTGGGTGGCACAGGACTAGCATTTCCCTTACTAGGACTGGTTCTGACTGGGACTTACAGTTCTGAGGGCTTGTGCATGCAGATGTAATTTTTATGGCCCACTTTCCTCTAGCCACGTCAGATGTCCCACGCACCCTAGAGTGACTGAAAACTTTTGTATACTGGATGGATGTTTGGGTAGCAAGAGGAGTAAATCCATATGTTGAGTACTGCAACATGGAAGAGAAGGACATCTATGGTTATGGTAAGATTTTACACAACTTTTCTTTTCAAAAAATAATAGCATTAGAGAACAGAGCAAAAACCCAAGATTTTCTACTGTACCAGAGAAGCTGGAAGGAGCAGACTGCATTGATTTTATGAAAACACAACTAAACAACTGGGCTGGTATTCTATAGAAGAAGTTGTTAATTGAAAGGGCACATTGTGTGTATGCTCCAAACCTGGCCATAAGAAAGCAACCTAGACCTTTAATAGTAAAGATACAATCCTGTCAGCAGAAAGAGTTGATTCTGACAAAAGTGTGACAGAAGAACAAAGTACTAAAAGTGGGAGACAGTAGAGTGTTTGTGGAAAATGATTACTCACTGTACACCAGGCAGATGAGAGTACATTTATCCCAATAATCAGGGAATGCCAAGAAGCATGCATGAGATTTAAGCTGCTGTATCCAGCTATTTTCAGAATATTCTTTCCTGGAGGGTCAAATAATTTTTTGATGCAGAAAATGCTAAGGAGGAAATGCAAAAGTTTGTCCAACAAAAAGTGAGCTATGAAACAGAAGGATATTCTGCTGCTTGTTCTTCTAGTAATAGTCCATACAGAGACTGTGCCAGTGAATCCTTTTCCAATTTTTCAAAGGGAGATGCATGAGAGAGAGAAAAAAGCACAAGAGTTGGCTGTAAGAACAGGGAGTACATTGGAAATGAAGCAGAGACTGGATTTGGGAGACAGAGATGAAGAGGAAGCCAGCCAGCAACTCGGAAATTGATAAATGTTGGATTCCAAAGAATTAATTATATTTGTGAAACATGACCAAACAGAAAAAACTTGAAATATTGGACTTTTTTGACTTTGTTAATCTTTTAGGAATATCCAATACCATATGCCTTACTTCGTGTTATTAATGTTTGGAAGAATATTTAGGAGAAGGGAAGAGAAAAGATAGAGTTAACTCTAAGTAAAAGAAAGTTTTGTTTTTAACAGTAGTATTTTTATCATGCATGACATAAACTGCATGCTGTAAAGTAAAGCTTTTATCAGTTATTTTTGAGTGCAACAGGGATACTTAATTAAACAGGTGCCCCTGTCTTTTTTCTCCTTTTTCAGTTTTAAGAAATGTAGGCATTGCAATGTAAAAAAATTGAGAGAGAGAGAGAAAAGTCTGTTCAAAAGAGCATGATACAAGAAAAATTGATGTTTTTTTCTTACTCTTGCATAGGAGAATGACTGGATTAAGGCCCTTGGCTTGAACTAGTAACAAGTTTTAAGGGGAGACAAAAAAGATAACATTGACTATAATAAGTTTTCCTCTAGCAAATGAGTGCTTATAGAGGCAACAGTGTATTTGGCTCTCATGTCTCCATGGAGACAATCTCATAAGGGGTAATAAAAACAGAATACTTCTTTCAATAGATGAGATGATATTTTGTGAAGGGATTCAGATGTTTTCCCAGTCTGAAATAGGAATAAAGATAAGACAAAACCAGGCAGCAGTAGCATCTTAGCCTGGATAGCCTTTCTTGTAGGTTAATCCAATTCTTTGAGTTCTGACGGTCAGTCTGGGACAACTGTTCCTATTAGGTTTAACGTCGGTATTTCAAGATGTATATAGTTTTTTGTAATAGTGTTAATTTAATGGGTTTTTGGGTGTTCTGGTGGTGTGTTTGTTTTATTTTGAGTGCTTTCAGTGAAACAAAATATTTTGTTAGATGTGACATAGGTTCAAATGGATATGACAAAAAACAGCCGCATAAAACATCAACCTGCCAAACATTAGTCTATGCATGTAACACAAAAAGTAGAACTAGACATTAAAAAAGCTGCTATACATAGGTTGGAATATTAACATAATGACACCACTTTCTATATTATATTTAAATGTAAATGGTCTCTCAGATATATTCCAAAAAAGAAAAAATCGTGATCTATATTAAAAAATGTAGTGTGCAAATAGCTACGCTACAGGAGACACGTTTGGAAAGAACTGAGTAAGTGAATTTGATAAAGAAAGAATACCTAGGACAAAGGAAAAGATGAGTATTTATATTAATTGCAAGAGGACCTCCAATACTGATAGCGGATAAAAAAGATAATAGATTTGTAGTACTAAGTACTACTGGCAAGGAGGAGGATTACACTGGCATGTATTTATATTCCACCTAAAACTGCTGTGATGGAGCATAAAAAATGTTGGGAGAAGAAATCAACTTTTAGCCGGGAATATTACATGTAGACGGAGACTAGAATTTGATTTGCAGCATTGAGGATAATATGTGTGGGGCCCAGAAGGGAAGATAAAAAAGGGTAGATTTTTGAAGATATTTATAAAAATACCTGGCATGGAAAATGTGAATTCAGTAGTAAGAGTTTGGAGTGAAATTACATATTGTCCAAGTCACAAAAATTGGGCTAGGCTGTACAGAACTTTTATTTCACAGGAACATGTGCATTTAATTGAAAGTTTGGATATGCATCCAATAACAATCTCAGCTCATGTGCCAATAATAACTAAAATAGAAATGCAGGATAATGAAATAAAATGAGATACTGGTGCTTTCCTTCCTTTATTTTGAAAAGAGAGGAATTTAAGGAATGGCTAGTGGAAAATTTTCAGGAGTTATTAGAGAAGATAGACATTTCTTCTGAAAATATAGATAAGGAATGAGATAAAATTAACATGGAGTTTAAAATAGAGTGGAAATAAGAGAGAGAGAGAGGTGGTCAAGAAATAAGAATTATTTAGAGACACTGACAAAGGTTAAGGTATTGCAGAATTGGGTTAATCTCACAGAACAAGAAGAGGTGCAATTACAGAATGCTAAAGAGAAAATAAGAGAATACCTCAATAATATGCATGAGTTTAGAAAGACTGCTGCTAATAACTCCAGTGCACAAAAACCTTTAGCACAATTAGTCATGCAACAGAAAGTAGAAAGGGTTGTTACCAAGCTTAGGGATATCTATAGCAAGAAAGATAAGAATCTGTAGAGGTATTAAAAATATTTTGGAAGTTTTATGAAAGTCTGTAAAGCAGAGAAATATGGAAATCAAGAAAAGACACAAATGGATAAGTTTATGGAAGAATTAATTATGCCAAGGTTAGATATAGATGAGGCTCAATTACTAACAGTTAGGATAGGAGGAGATGAGATAAAATGGTGATGTATAACTAATCTGCAGAAAAGTCCCCAGGAATAGATGGTATTCTTGTGGAAGTTTGAAAGCTAGGAGGGAAAAATAATAAAAGATCTGGAGAACTTTAACAGTATTTTAAGCTGAGGAGAAGCACCACCATTCAGGAAGAAGGTGGTAGTGGCTGTGATACCTAAAGTGGAGGGTAAAGACCCAGCAGATCCAGCTGCATATAGGCCCATTTCAGTTTTAAGCCATGATTATAAATGGTTGTCTATAATGGCTAAAAGAATGGCAAAGATGATGCCATCATTGATAAATATGGATCAGTGTGAATTGTGGAGGGGAGGCAAACGTTTAACAGCATTAACAGAGCAGTGATGATCCAGAGTGAAACAGAATGTAAGAAAGTACTACTGTTGTTGGTGGGTCTTGATGCAGAGAAAGCATTCAGTAGAGTAAGCTGGGATTTTATTAGCAAGGCAATGGAAACATTTGCATTCCCTGATAAAATTATAAGGTTGATTAGTAACATGTATGAGATGTTAAGAGGTGAAAATTAAAGTGGAGGTTCCTCTCTGATAATTTTGTTTAAGCAGAGGAACCAGGCAGGGGTTATTTGCATTATATTTAGAACCATTGGCAAAGAAAATAAAGGACTCGGAAATTCAAGAGTATAATTGGTATGGTTGCAGATGGTACTATTTTATACCTGATAAAACCAGAAAAGGACATTTCAGTATTGTGAAAAAATTTGAGACAGTTTCAAGTCTTCGGGATGCAAAATTAATGAAGCTAAAGCAAAGGCAATAGCTGTAAATTATATACCCCCACACAAATTGGTTCCGCAATATCCATATTTATAGAGACATGATCAAATTAAGTACTTATGAGTACAGATTAAAATGGATACTTTGTAGCAGCTAAGGATATGTGGAAAAAGACAATCCAAAAAATGGTAAATTGGAAGCTCTTTTTTATAGATATGGATAGCATGATGTAATCAGTTAAAATGATTAGTCCCTGTAGCTTTGTGCACTGATCAGGCATATTTTATCAGTCAGAGGAGAAGTTGTGGATAGTAATTAATAAACAGATGAAGAATTTCATCTGGGAGGGGAGGACTGCAACAGTCAAGTGAAATAAGTTGATTCTTCCAGTAGAACAAGGTGGTTTGGGATTTACCTGATTTGAGGGTGTTTGTTAAAGCTACACAGTTAAGTTTTCTGTACATAGCACAAGCAGAAAGCTATAATTCAAAGTGGAAAGGGATGATGAAATTGGGGGGACGCTCAAGAAACAAGGAGCAACTGGGATTTTAGTAGCAGATTCTCAAAGAGGATAACAATAAACATACAGAATATTATATTCATAAAGTAGCAGAAAGTATTTTAAGAACTAAGCTGAGATGGGAAAGGAGAGAGGAGATTCTGCCAATAGGGATGACTGCATTTAGGGATGCAGACAGTAAACAAGAGAGGGCAGGTATTTATTGGAGAAAACTGGCAAAGGAACCAAGGCATTGCTAACAAATAATTAAAGAAGGAAAGGTAATAGAATGGAAAGGGGCCAATAATTTATTTGGACTGCAGGCTAGAGACTGCCTTCCTCATTAAGGATTGATATCAGAGTATATGCAGAAAGAAAGAAATAGGGGGATCATAAGCGAAAGACCAGCACTGGTAGAGTTTTCAGTAGAATGTAGAACAGAAGCTGCTGTTAAAAAAGGGATAATTAGTAGAGCATATAAAATGTTGCATGATGACTATAAGAATCAATTGGAGGAGGCTAGAAAGGATTGGGAGGAGATTGGATAAGCAATTTACAAGGAATCAATGGGGGGTATATGCATATATGTCATCCAAATATGCAACAGCATTTAGAGGATTTAGGATCTTTGCTTTGATGTGTTTATATATGTATTTTTTATCCCCTAAGTAGACTCCAAAGAATATTTCCTCAGGTATATAGCAAATGTTGGAAGAGTGATGTGGAAGAAAGAGGTAATTGGGAACATATTTTGTGGGAGTGTGATGAGGTGGCAGACTTAAAAAATTCCCTGCAGACTACTGTATCAGAAATACTGGGTGGGCAAACTGGTATAACTAAGGAAATAATTTTTTTAGCTATGGTACAGAATTGGAATTGCCTAGATACAATAAGGCCTTTTTGAATCTTAATTATGGTTAATTATGGTGGCTGCCAAAAAAAAAAAAAAAAGTTACTAGAAAATGGAAACCAAAGTCTAAACCAACTGTACTAGCAGTAGTGAATACAGTAACCGGGATAAAACAACTGGAAATGGGATCTTTAGAAAAGGGTACAAGCAAATTACAGTAAAAATGGGAATTGTGGGAACACATGCAGAATAATGGTTTGGAGAAGCAATGAGGTTTAAAAGAAGGAAGGATTTGAATAAAGCTATGTAATGTTTGACTGTCAATGACTAGACAGATTATAAGTGATATATAATGCATGCAACTGAAAATGTCAGTAAGTTTTGTTTTCAGTTATATAAATGTATGATTACATATGTCATAAGTGATAATTTTAATAGAGATGTTTCATGTTTAAAAAAAAAAAAGACTGTTTGGTTCTGTTCATTATCCGCCTGGGGTATTTTATGGTTTGGAAACTTTTCTCCATTTTTGGCATCCCTTAACCTCCTCAAGAACATTTACCTCTTATCCCAGAGGTGCTTCATTCTCTATCAACCTAGAGCACCATTTAGACTGCGCCCCCTGACTAGAAAGGGAGCGTTTTTTTTTTTTTGTATTCTTTTTTGGCTGTCCTGAAAGAGGGTACCTAGAGACCAATTCTGGACTCTTTTCAGCTCAACACCTTTCTCAAGGTCTCCTTTCAGATGTTGTCTCTTCAATCTGTATTTTGTCTTCTTCTTCTTCTCCAGGCCTTTCTGGTCTCTCTGGATCTCATTTACTACCTTTATATCCCCATCCATCTCCTTTTCAGGAAATGTTTGCATTTCTCTGTTTCCTCCTTGCATTTTCAGTCTCTGCTTTGCCCTTTGGCTTCTCTACTGCCCCAAGTGTGTTCATGAAATGCTTCACTGCCATCATTCCTTTTTGCAGGATGAGAGGAGTTCAGGTATTTCCTTGTCTGTATGATCTGCTCATTCAGGCCTCGTCCCCTGAGGCTCTGCTTCAGGATCTCCGGTTTACTGTTTCCCTGCTGCAGATTCCTGGGTTCACTGTAAAATGTTGAAAATCAGTCTGTATTTCCTTTTCAGGATCATGTTTATTTTGGTTGCAGGATCGAGACGTTCCCCATGCTGGTATCTCCGCCTGCACCCAAGTCCCTCTATCTGATCGCCTTTTTTAGTCTCATCTTCCTCTGCATTCAGTCACAGCCAGGGACTTTCTCAGGGTCCACCATTCCAGGCTGTTTGGCCAGGTTCCATATGTAAAAGCTTCACTGGTCCCTTGAGTCAGTGAGGCTTCAACATTTTTACCCCCTAGGCTACTTAGTTCCCTTCCTTCCCTGTCTCAAGCTGTAGCTTCAGTGGTAGATTCATCAACTTCCTCTCAACCTGGGGCTTCATTTCCAGTCTCCAGTCCTAACTCCCACCTCAAGAGCTCTTTACAATGCCTTGGGAGGGGAGGGGGGGAGCTTCCTTTGACTCTCTCAAGGTTCAGGGTCTCTGGCCTTTTTATCTGAGTTCGGATCATATCAACATCAAGGAGATGAAGGCTCTTCTAGCGCCTCAGGCTGTTCATACCCTGTTTCACAGACAATACCACAGTAATGTGGTATGTCAACAAGTGAGTACAAGGTCCTATCTTCTTTGCAAGTTTGCTCTTCAGGTCTGGGATCTACCTGTCAGGTATCCAGTGACTCTTCAGGATGTCTTCATTCCCTCAGAGCACAATCTAGTGGCAGACTCTTTGAGCAGGTCCAGCACACAAGTTGATGCTCCATAGAGATGTTGTTCCTGGACATTGTCCATCAGTGGGTTATTCCTCAGTTAGGGTTTTTTGCCTACCCTCTGAACAGACAACTTCTTTTCTTTTCCAGAGTCCTAAGTTCTCTGGCTTGGAAAGTGGGTATCATGTCTTTTCCTTGGAAAGGGGATGTTTCTGTACTTCTTTCCTTCCCCTTCCTCTGCTTCTGGGAGTCTTTCAGAAGATCAGGCAGGACTCTTCCCAAAAATATTATCATCATCTCCCTTTTGGCCCAGACATCACTGGTTCCCCCTTCTTTCTCACTTGGCCAGGGGCAATCATTAAAAGTTACCTCACTGGGTGGATCTTCTCACACAAGACAAGGCATCTTTTATCCATCCTCACTTATCCACTCTTAAACTGACTTGATGGGATGACAGTGTTTTTATCCCCTTTTTTCTGTGGATGTGGGTCAAGTCCCACAGGAGGCCAGGAAGCCCAGTACTAGGTAATCATATTTGTCCAAATGAAAGAGATGTTCTGTCTGATGCCTCGGTCGCCATCAGGATCCTCTATCTGTGACAGTTCTTCTGGTCCTGTCTTGCTTGTGTGATCTGTTCCGTGCTGCATTGGCATATTCTTCATTTAAAGCTTACCTGTCAGCAATTTTTGCTTGTCTGCTCTTGAATCCTCCTCTGGCCTCCAGATTTGAAGTCAAACAGTTTCTTAAAGGTATTCTTCATATTAGGCCTCATAGGAACCCTATTTCACCTTCCGGAGACCTCAGTTTTGTTCTTGAAGAATTGACTCTGGCATATTTTGTGCCTGCTGCTTCAGCTTCTTTACAACATTGTACCTGAAAGACTGTTGTGCTTTTAGCTCTTACTTTGGCCAAGAGGGTATCTGACATTCAGACTATCATGGCTTTTCCACCTTTCTTAGTTTATCACAGGAACACTATGTCTCTTTGTACTAATCCTCCTTTTATGCCCAAGGTGGTCAGTGATTTATCGCTTAGTCTATTCATTTGCTTTCCTTTTTTCGTTCTCCACAGTCTGCCAGTGAGGAGGTGCTTCATTCCTTGGACTTCCATAGCTCAGATATTATTTGGATAAAACTAATGTTATTCGCAACTCTAAGCAGCTTTTTGTTTATTTTCATCCCAGGTCTTTGGTTTATTTTATTTTACATTTGTTGACCGGGATAGTCCAACTGGATACATGTCCATTTTCAGCAGAGGCCCGGGGAGAAAAGCTCCAAGATAATAATACACATTGAACATTTAGTAAATGCTAGTTTCAAGCAGATTACAATCATAAGCAATACCAGCGTTTAGCACATAAAGTACTAACTTATTGTAAAACACTTTATAAAACATAACATTATTTTCAAAGTTAAACATACATAACATTACATTTAGGTTTAAGACGCACTGAGCAGCAGTTATACAATTGACCCTTCCTGAAATGAAGTGGTAGAAAAAAGTTAGAAGTAGTTGAAGGTAAGGCACCTAAGAAATAGAGAGGTCACTAGTCGGGGTTAGTGCAAGGACATAACCAATGAGTTTTGAAGTATTTCTTGAGTTTGTTTTTGAATTGAGTTAGTGAGGGTTCTGGGGTCAAGTCAGCTAGGAGTCCATTCCATATTTTTCCAACAGAGCTGGCAAACAGAGAATCCCCAGCTGAGTAGTTGGATTTATATGTTTGAACTAGGAGTCTAGTGGATGATCGCAGTGGCTGGGTGCTGGTGTAGGGTCTGATAATATTTTTTAGTGCAGGTGTATTTTCTGGTTGTAAAGGACTTTATGTGCCACTATTAGCTGGTTGAACTGCAGTAAGCTTGGCAGTTCAAGCCATCCTAGGCGATTTAGGATGCAACAGTGGTGTTTCCGGTAGGCTGTGCCATTAGCAAATCTGGCAATGTGGTTATGGCAGGATGGTCGTTTATTAAGATCTGTTTTGTTTAAGTTGGAAAATAGAGGTGAGGTGTAGAGAAGAGTTGATAGCAGATGGGAACGGCTAATTGCAGTTCTAGCAAGTGGGTTAAGGAAAGGTTTGATTCTGTAGAGAGAGCCAAGTTTTTTATTAATGGTTTTGATAGTTTGATTGATATGCGCATCAAACTTCAGACTGTTATCAACTATGACACCCAGTAGTTTAGTTTGGGCTTTTGGGGAGATGATAGTGCCATTGTTAGCAGTTATGTTGAAGGATGGTAGGGGGGTCCTGCATGTGAGGGAGAAGAGGAGCAACTTAATTTTGTTGGAGTTTAGGATTAGATGTTGATTGGAGAGCCATTTTTCCACTGTATTGAGGGTATTTTGGGTTAATGTGAATAAAGTAGCTGGTGAGGTGTCAGAACAAATCAAGGTGAAGTCATCCGCATATTGAATGCAGGTAGCATCTAAAAATGACTGAATGAAGGTCGTTGATAAAGATGGAGAAAAGAAGGGGTCCTAGTATCGAGCTCTGCGGGACTCCTAATGTGATGGGTAGGCGAGATGACAGCTTGTCCTGCCATAGGACTGTCTGTTGCCTGCCCTGCAGTTAGGATTGAAACCATTGGAGTGCATGGTTGTTTAAGAAGGGCTTCAAGGTATTTATTGTTTAAGAAGGGCTTCAAGGTATTTATAAGCATTTTGTGGTCAACCATGTCAAAAGCCTTGGATAGATCTAGAAAGAGTGCTGAGGATAGTTTGTTATTATTGCGGTTGTGGTTAGTGACTTTAGAGAAAGAGAGGGCGGCAGTAGTAGTACTGTGGTCTAGCTTAAAGCCATGTTGAAAGTTGGACAGTAGCTTGTTCTGTGTGAGGTAGTGCATGAGCTGTATGTGTACATGCTTCTCCATAATTTTAGCTAGAGATGACAATAGCTATGGGTCTAAAGTCTGACAGCTCAATGAAACTGCCTCCTTTATGAAGAGGCATGACATGGGAGATTTTCCATATAGTGGGTACAGTAGCTTCAGATGTAGCTCTGTTGATCAAAGTTGAGATTGGGTATGCTATGGTGTCAGGAGCCTTTTGCAGATAGTTTGCTGGGAGGAGGTTGGCAGCCAGGGTGGTGGGTCTTAGTTTCTTAAGTAGGTTATGAATAAGTTGAGTAGGAACAGGTTGGAAGGTAAAGTATAAAGGTAGAAGGTAAAGTTTAGGTGTTTCTAAACAAACCAGTTCTTCCTGGATTTATAAAGCCATGTCTTTCTGTTGTTCCTTTCATGTCAGCTGCCATTCCTCTTCATTAAAGACTCACTCTGCCAGACCTGTTGCTTTCTCTGGTGCTGTTTTTCAAGGGGTTGGATTCCACATCATTGAGGCTGCTACTTTGTCTTCTGTCCATACACTAAGCATAATAAGTTGGATGCTGTTTAGAGGGCTAGAGCTGTCTTTGTCAGGGCTATCCTACATGGGTTTCTTGAGGGTTCTTCGGTGCCATCCTTCTCCCAGGTTTGCTGTTGAGCTTTTGTACTCTCCCTTATGTTAAGAGTACTGCAACAGTGATATGAAAGGACATAGTACAATTGTATGAAATCTTACCATACTTGTAGATGCCCTTCTCTTCACTATTGCAGTATTCACTCCCTCCCTCCTGCCCTAACCTCTGCTCTAATCTTTTCTCCTTGCCCTCCTGACCGAGGGGTTCATTTCTGTTTTCTCCCTCTTTAGAGGCATGTTCCTCCTGGACCCTTGAGACATTCTGTTCTTCCAGGGACATGTGTGAATCTGTTCATCACCTTTACGTCCTACACCTTGCACGGGGAGCATATGTGTGTGGCTTACAGTGCTTGTAAATACTAAAGGCTTTGGTATACTGGTCTGACATTGGCTGTCCTTTGCAGGAGATCCCTTAGGTTAGGAATACTGCAACAGTGAAAAAAATGACATCTATTGTTTTGGTAAGATTTTACACAACTGTACTTTCTTCAACTTGAAATGGTTTGGTAGATTATCTGACTATAAAGTGAATGTTAAGTTGACCAATAATGATTAACGATGCCATTCTGCTTTCTTTAAAAATTAAATACCTTGAGTTATAGGAGGCTGGTAGAGTTATCTGGATGCATGGATCTGTCAGTTTGTAGGTCCATCTGTTGAAAAAATACACAGAGTGTTTTAGACCAAATAAGAGTAGAAATTGGATGATGGAAAGTGCTACATTTAGACTTCAGCCAAAAGTTACTAGCTGTTATGTATGTAACTTTGCTACTAGTGCCATATGCATTTCATTCCTTTCACAACTTTACTCCCAAAAATGTAGTAAAGTAGCAAAAAGCTAGCTATTTCCTGTTCTGTTTTTCCTTTTACTTTACTGTTTTCCTTCCTTTCAACATGGCTCCCTTTTCTTCACACACACTGTTCTTACCCCTTACTACACTATTACTAGCACTCCTAATACAATTCCCATCTTTCAACTCTAACTTACTACTCAAACCCATTTCTACAACTAGCTCTCTACACACTCTATCTGATAGCTACTCAGAAATCAATCCTAGCCTTGTATATAACCCCACTACTCAGCTCTAAGTGTATATCCTCCCCACAAACTGTGATATTTACAACTTAAGCTTTACCTACACCCTTTTATCTGACCTTATCAACTCCAAATTATCCATCATTGCTCATCGACTTTCATTTATTTGCTTGGCATTACTCCAATGTGGTGGCATCCATCCCAGCCCTGTTCCCTCTTCCACCAATCCTCCTTTCTTGATAAACCCCTCTAAATGTTTAAAGTCACTACACATAACTATCTTAAGAGAGACTTTGGAGTGATTGAGTATCAGTTTTCTGTATTTTCTTGGTGTACTTAACTGTTTTCCGCCTAAACGCTGATTTTCCAGCACTTATTGTGATTTAAAAGTTTGTTTTTTTTCACATATTGTACTTGTCTGACTGCCTGCACTTTTAAAAAGTTGTTTTTGTTTAAATAAATTGTTCAACTGTTGTAGGCTACACACTAAAGTGCGATAGCCTTTTCTGATAACTTGTAGTCGTTTAAAGCTGTTCTAAGTGTACTTTTTACTGTTTTTGCCTTATCTTTTAAAAAAAAATAAATAAATACATTTCTTGTTTCCCACCTTTCTAAGCTAGTATAGTTCAGTTTTCAGGCTAGTGCTGAATTCAGGGCTGTGTTACAAGTTTCTGAGTTGCCCATACCTTACTTGGATAAAGGGAAATTTTTCTGTTCACCTGTGAGAGAGGGGAACTTTGAGCAGCCATCTGTCCCTGGAGGAGTGGCTCCAGCCCAGAAGTTAATAGTTTAAACAACATGTTGCATGGTTTTGTGCGATGGGCAGCACCTGTTAGCTAGTGTTAAATTATTCCTGGCTCCACTAAGTCTCCTTCAGTTTTTCACTTGTAACTAGTCTAACTCTCAACCTAAGCACTCAAAAAGCATCCTACAGTCCAGCACTTGCTCAGACCTAATAGCAAGCACTAATATACCCCGACACTTGACTGCCCAGCAGAGCAAGACTCTTTATCCACCCCTCACCAGCCAAGCAACTAAGCAGCTCACCCTACTGTTCAGGCATGATCAAAGGGCAACTTCAGGTGTACTGTCCAGTCCAGCTGGTGAATCTGGGTATCCTGAGGCAATGTTACAACAACTGCCTCATGTACACAGACAGCCCTCTCTTCCTACCACAAAACACTAACATGACAGAGATGCAATTATACAGCCAAACTGGAGGCTAAGTTATCTCCACCCAAGACTGGAACAGACAGTCACGAGGAGAAGGTTAACACTTGCACCACACCTCCAGCCTCACATAGACCTAATAAACCAGCACTGGCAAAAGATGCACATAAATACACAAAATCATACTTGGAGGCTGTAAATAAAAACCTGCAAAAGCATCAGAGAGCTCCAAAGCAGACACCCACAAAACCTGCACCTCCCTTCACAAACCAGACAACACACAAAGCACAAAATCAATGTGCTGCACAATCACAGCCGTTAAGGCAAAATAACATACCTAACACACTAGTAATAGGTGACTCAATAGTCAGGTACACTGACACCCCACTCACTAGGCTGGACAAGGAGAAGGTTACTGTTAGCTGCCTGTCGGGAGCCAGAATCCGCCACATAACACAAGCACTCAGGTCACTCCAGAACAAGTACAAATATGACTCTGTCATTGTTCATGTCGGTGTGAACGACCTGAGCCATACCTCCCTGGACTACATGAAAAGAGTTATGGAAGAGCTCTCCGATCATGTAGCCCAGGCGGGTATGACCCTGACCCTGAGTAGCATCCTGCTCTCACCAAGAATGATACCTCAATATAAAGAAAAAATGATCAATTTCAACAATTGGCTAAGCTTCTGGTGTCATTCAAAGGGGATCCAGTGTCTGTAAGCCTGGGATGACATGCTCGACAAGCCGCGTTGCTTCGCAAGAGACGGCTTGCACCTGTCACCCCTTGGCTTTCGAATACTGGCTAAGGCTCTTGCTGCCCCCATAGTGCCTTTTTTTGGCAAGGCTCAAAACTCAAACCTACCTCCGTAAACAGCACAAGTAAAAAAAAACTGAGGGTTATGCTACTCAACGCCAGGAGTTTAAATCTCAAAATGCATGCGCTCGAAGCACTCCTAAGTATGGAGAACGTCGACATCTGTGCAGTATCTGAAACCTGGTTCAAGGCTCCAGAGAGCACTCCAGTACTACTGGGCTACAACTCATACCACACATTTCGGCCACAGAACACGGACCGAAACACAAAAGGAGGGGGTGTATCCATATTCATCAAGGATACCCACACCTCCAGGTTAGTGGCGCAACATGACACCTCTGAGGTCATCCATGTGCAACTAACATCGGGCAAATCTGCAATGCAAATTGTGGCCTGCTACAGATCACCCTCCATGACCCAGGACCACCACTTTGCCTTTCTGGAGGCACTGGAAAACATGAAGGTCCTACCGAACACCCTGATCTTGGGAGATTTCAATTACCCTACCATTAATTGGGAAAACTACTTGAGTACAAACTCACAGGCTCAGCACTTCCTGGAATTTATCAACTCAAATGCCCTGCATCAGCTGGTAAACTCCCCTACCAGAGGCCACAACATATTGGACCTGGTCATCACCAACATGGGCGACAGGTGCTCCGTACTGGAGGTCAACCCGTCACTGGTTAGATCAGACCATAAACTAATCACCCTGGATGTCCACACCCCACCACCACCCCCAACCAAGGCAACCACAGTGAAAAACTTTTCTAAAGCAAACTTCACCTTACTTAAGTCAGAGGTGGTAAGTTTCACAGCCCCCACGCTAAAGGATAACACTGCCCAAGATGCAGAATCCTTTACAATTGCACTCTATGAGCACCTACAAGGATGCATGGATCGTGCCATCCCTAGCAAAACCAAGACTCACTCCCCTAAGAGAAGGAAACCAGCCATAAACAGGTTATACAACAAAAGAAGGAAACTAGTTCAAAGGAAAAGCAAATCCCAAGAAGGAAAGACATCCCTGATCAGTATCAGTAAGAAACTAAGGTCCCTCATAAAATCATCCAAGGCTAACTTCGAAAGAAAAATAGCCAAGGACTCGAAAGATAACCACAAAGCCTTCTTTAGCTATGTCAATACCGGAAAAGTGTAGTGTCCCAGAAATCACAGAAGCACAGGTGAAAACAGCCCTGTCAAAAGCCAAAAACACAGCATCAATGGGGCCAGATGGTGTCCCAGGCTGTGTCTTGCGTGAACTACAGAACAAACTAACCCCCCACCTAAACACGCTGTTCAACCTCAGCCTCTCCTCAGGCTACATGCCCATAGAATGGTGCACAGCAATGGTTATTCCGCTCCACAAAGGAGGAGCCACAACTGACCCTGGTAACTATCGCCCCATAAGCCTGGTCTGCAAGGCTATGGAGTGCATCTTCATGGAACTCATTAACAAAGACATTGGGAACCTCAAGACACTTGACCCGACCCAGTTCGGCTTTGTTAAGGGCAGATCATGCCTACTTATAGGTTCATAGGTTGGTACTAGGCTATCAGCCCTAGGGCCTATACAAGCCTAGCCATAACAATCCCATGGCTATTTCTTCCCACATTATTTACTTTCCTGGACCCCTGTCTAGCAGGGCCACTGACGTGATCCCTGGGGAATACCTTCCACCTGTAAACCTCTTTCCAGTGGTGAGAATCAAACCCTGCAACTTGCAATTGAAATGCATACAACCTAACCACTGCACCACTTGGCTTTTTAGTCAACCTGGTTGACTTCTTCAAGGCAGTTACCAAGGCCATAGACGAGGGAAAGGTGGTTCACACAGCCTACCTTGATCTCGCCAAGGCGTTCGACACCATTCCTCACTCGGGTATTATAGAAAAACTCACCAGCCTGAACATAAACCCCTACGTTACAAGATGGGTTGCCAACTGGCTTTACAGACAGAACTCACACGGTAAGAATAGCGGGCTCCAGGTCTGACTCTAAACCAGTCACAAGTGGTGTCCCGCAAGGCTCAGTTCTGGGACCCCTACTGTTTGGCATATATTTCTCAGAAGTACAGGCAAACACAGGAGGACTATGGCTAACCAAGTTCGCCGATGACTGCAAACTGGGAGCCATAATTGACTCTCCGGCTGACACAGACATCCTCCAAAAAGGCCTTACTGAGACAGACACCTGGTGTCAAAGTCATGACCTCAAGCTAAATGCCAAAAAATGCATAGTCATCCTGTTTGGGGAAAAACAAAACACTCACGAATTACCACATAGGCGGCAGCCCCCTTAATACAGAAGAGGTAATAAGAGATCTGGGGACCCAGGTAGATAGTAATCTCTCCTTTGACAATCATATTGCCAAAGTAGTTAGGAAATCCTTCTATGTGGCCCATCTAATTACTAAGGGGTTCGCATCTAGAAATAAAGAGGTTATAGTGCCCCTCTACTCGTCATTCATCAGACCCATCATAAAGTACAATGCCCCATTTGGGATGTACCTCACAAGGCACTTCCAGCAGCTTGAAAGACCACAAAAGCACCTCACCAAGAGGATTACTGGCCTCAAACATATGTCTTATGCAGCCCGACTGAAAAAACTCTGGCTGTACTCAGTGGCATATCGCTTACTCAAAGGTGATCTCTGCCTGACTTACAAAGCCATGTCCTACTCAAAATTGATGGACATGCTCCACCTAAAGAAATCCAAGTCACTGCGCGTCATGCGCTCTAGTGAGCTAAACCTCTCCAGAGCAATAAATAGAACATGCTGGAGGGATAGATTCCTGTCACAGAGACTCCCCATGCTTTGGAACAAAATTCCTAACTACATTAGGCAGAGCCCCTCACTAACAGTCTTCAAGAGAAGCCTTGACGAGTGGATGGCTAACAGAAAGTACACCCCTGGGATCACTTCAATGGCTGTGCTTGACAGAGGCTCATTTAATTAATCAGTGGGGCAGCGAAAGCCGACACACTCTGGCTAAGCTTATAAATGCCCTCGGGCAGATAGCCTAGTACCTACCTATGAACCTATCATTAACCTACAAAGTATTTGTAATAAAACCTCTGACCTGCATGCCCGGTTAGCTCATAATGAAACTAACATCCTAGCTATCACTGTGACATGGCTTAAGCCTAACATAAGAGAGAGAGAATTTCTCCCTCCCAGCTACAGTGTAATAAGGGTTGATAGAACCAGCAAGAAGGAAAGTGGCATTGCCATCCTTTCTCAAATTTTCTTAACATTCTCCCATTTACTGGTCACATCCCACAATTCCTAAATGCAGAAATGTTGGTCTCCTTTCTAAAAGTTAATATCTTCAAAAATCTCTGTATCATAGTCTTGTACATACCCCTAGGTAATAACATACCTATTCTAGAAGAAATATTGTCCTTGCCCTCCCACACTATAAAAAATGAAACCATAATCCTAGATGATGTGAATATTAATTGATCTAATGTTTCTCAAAAACTCCATCCACCAATATTAACCTGTTTCATTATACCCAACTAATCTCCACTCCACTAGAAATAATAATAGAACTAATGAAGAAACCGTCCTAGATACTGGATCCTAGTCCCTGACCCAACTAAAATTACATCAGCTGGTACTCTGCACAAGTCTATAAGTGATCACCTTCCAGCCTTCATTACCCGAGCCTGTCCACCTCTTACAAAAAAACATCGCTTGAAGCTTGTCAGGAACCTATCCGAGTTTAATCCTCACACATTCAACAATATATCCTAAAAAGTATAAATTGGAATAACTTAAAAATTCTCACCCTAGACAAAGCCTTTAGTGCTTTAACACAACCTTTCTAAAAATACTAGACAGCCTCACACCCACCTGAACTAAAAGAATAAGAACTAACCATGCTCCTTGGTTAACTAAATCTACTTAGGAAATGATAATAAACTAGGGATGAGACCTGGAAGCTATGGCATAAATACAAGAATATCTCAGCCTTATTAAAGTATAAACAATTTTCTAACCAGACAAAAAGTTTGTATCCAAAGACAAGAAAGAATACTACTTGAACCTTCAAAAAGTGCACAAAAATAACCCAAAGCTATCTTGGCCCTCCTTAAAAACTCTCCTAAACCCTGGCACAAAAACTAATCATTGTCCTTTCCCAGACAAAACAGCAGAACAAATAGCAAGCATCTTCAACTCCTATTTCATAGACACTATATTTAATATCACAGCCACATTCTCTCACCCTATCACCACAGTTAACTTCCCAAGTAACTGTCTGTCGGCATACTCATCCCCAGTCTCCTCTCTACTACAGGGACATTTGGCCAAACTGCTACCTTTATCCCTTCTTCCTCATCCACCCATGCTAACTTAGCTAAATCCAGTTGTTTGTCAGAATTCAAACTTTCTTCTGTTTGCACAACCTCCACAAGAAAACTTCTGCTGAAACTAAAGCCCAGCTCAAATGTAGCTGACTTTGTACCTGTAGAGTACCTAAAAATCACTGCAGATGCTGTTGCATACGTCATCATCATTCTCATTACTAGATCTAGCAAAGAATCCTATGTCCCCAACCTCTAGAAAAAAGCAATCATATTACCTCTCCGCAAAGGGGTATCTCTACAGATATTTCCAACTTCCGCATTATAGCTATTCTGTTTCATTTGGGAGGGGTGCTATAGCTGTTCTATTCCCCATCTCCAAACCAGAAAAATGTGTATACATCCAGAGTCTACAATTTTTTTCTCAAAAATCAAATCCTGTCTGAAACCCAGCATGGTTTCAGACCTAGCCATAGTACTTCAACTGCACTAATATCCCTTATGGACCTTGTTAATAAAGCCGTGACTCGTGGAAAATTGTCTGTACCCTATTTCTGGATTTGTCTTAAGCCTTTGATGCTCTCTCTCACTTTTTTCCCAACTTTCTAACATTGGACTATCTACTTCAGCTCTAAACTGGTTCAAAAGCTACTTGTGACAAGAGAACATGCTATAAAATTGCATCACTCTATATCCCCATATATCCATAACCCCACTGATGTCCCCCACAGCTCCATATTAGGAACCCTTCTGTTTAATATTTTCATCAACAGCCTTCACCTATCATTTCAACAAGGATCTCTTGTGCAGTACGCAGATGACTCTGCTATTATCTGTTCTTCCAATAACTCAACCCAACTACAGCAAAAGACTCCGTCAGCATTTACTGCAGTAGAGATTTGGCTTCACAACAACCGTCTTTAAACTAAAATAAAACCAAGCTCATGAATGTTAAGTTGTCTATCTCGCCTTCATAATTGCTGGATGGGTTCGGAGCCGAACCTCGGCTCCGACTCGGCCACTACTAAAGCTCGAGAGCTAGTTCCACCGGCTCGAGGCTCCCCTATATCCCACAATGCTAGGCGGTAACTACCCAGATCTCATTTGCCGCTATAGCTGACGAGGTGCTTTGTTCCAACCGGCTCTACAGGTTAGTGTATTTCTTAGACTTTTAGTCAACTTAGACCCCTTTAATTTTATTTTCTAGTATCCCTTACTTAGATAGTTCGATTCCAGTCCCTGTCTTTCGAATCCTTCCCTTTAATCCTTGATTTTTTCCTCAAAATCCACCTTAGGCCCCTTCCCACCCCTCCTAGTATTTGGAGTGAGTGTTTGTGTGGAAACTTTTTCCTTATTTAATTTGGTGTGCTTGTGTGAGTGATTCCTGTCTTTAGAACCATGTCTAAAGAATCTAAGGTCTCAGGCTTTAAGAAGTGTGATTCGTGCTGTCAGAAAATGTCTCTGACAGACTGTCACACTTCTTGTGTCTACTGCCTGGGACCTTTGCACCTGCAGGACTCGTGTGCTGTTTGCCATGGTTTCAGCCCTCGAGTCCTGCAGGAGCGGAAAAATAAGCTCATTTTAAGGGGCTTATTGAAGCCTGAGGGTCCCCCAACTCAATCTTCGGGGAAACCCTCCAAGCCTTCCAGACAGTCGGCTCCAGTATCTGAGTTGTCGGCTGGAGCTTCCAAGCCTGTTCGGACATCGGCTCCGGCTGGAGCCGATGATTCTGGAACACATGTTCCTACTGTTTCCTCAGCTCCGGCCGGAGCCGAGGTAGAGACTGTTGAATCGGCTCCAATTAGGTTATCGGAACCGACTTCCAGAAAGAGGTCTAGATCACCATCTATCGGCTCTGTTCATTCGGCTCCAGCATTGCCATTGTTGTCTGAACGGAGCCATAGATCTCATTCCTCTAGGTCGTCGAGACTTTCAGATCATGACCTACAGAGGGTGGTGAGTCGACTTCTCAAGTCCGAGGCACTAGCCCAAATGCTTCATAGCCCGACTCAACAGTCGATGGCTATTCCCGTCACCCAGAATGTTCCTCCTCTGACTCTTTTGAGTTCGGAGCCGGGGCTGATCGGACCCAAGACTGTGGGTGCATCGGTACCGATACCTTTGTCTTCGGCGCCGTCGTCGGCTCCGATTTCTTCTTTGGAGGAATCTCGGCGCCGGACTTCCCTTGTTGGCTCCGAGGGGGTGAGTGGCATCGGACCCTTGTCCGACCCCGCTCTCCCTCTCAGTGCTTCGGCTCTGGTGAGTTTGGCTCCGACATTGGCCTTGGAGCCATCACTGTCGGTGCTGGGGGAGGTTTTCAGCTTTTCGGAGCGGAGACCTCTGGCCCTGCCTGACAGGGGTGCCTTCGAGGTCATGAGGAGTGTGTTAGAACCAGGTTCTACCCCACAGTCGGCTCCATCTGCCCCTCCCTCCACGGTGTCTGCAGTGATTTCTTCTCGCCCCCTCATCCCGGATCGTAGAGAGCCAGCCCCTCAAGTATCCCCAGTGGGTATTTCCTCCTCTTCCGAGGCCTCTCCTGACCCTGTAGGAGAACCCCCTAGGAAGAGGCAGTGCAAGAGGAAGCACATTGACTCCCCTGAGTCTGTCACCTCTGACACTGATTTAGAGGATTCTGAGGGTTCCCCTCGTTCCCCCTCTGAAGATGTCTCCTTTGCGGACATCCTCGAAATCTTAAAACAGAGGGGGAATTGGCCAGCCCTTAACCCATCAGAGGATGAATCAGTGTATCTTGAGGCGTTTGGCTCTCGCCCTTCCACCTCCTGGGTGTCCCCTCCCTTTGACCCCCTCATGGAAGTGGTGGCAAGGAAGGCTTGGACGGCTCCTGACTCAGTGGAACCCACCCCCAGGAGACCGTCAAAATTCATCACTGCCCCGAAGGATAAAGAATTCTTAGCTAAAGGCATCTCTGTTGATGCTATAGTGGTGACTGCGGCCACCAAGAAGGAGCTAGCTGATCCTTCAGTACATGTCCATCCTCCTAACAAGGAGTCTAGGACCATGGACAGGTATGGTAAGCGGATGTTTTCGTCAGCGACCTTTTCTATGCGCTCGCTGAATTACCTGTGTCATTTCACTCGTCTCCAGAGGGATTTGCTCAAGGAAGCGAGTGAAATGTTAAACGATCCATCAGCTGCGGGTTTTCAGGATAGAATGAACTCTCAGCTGGCGACCCTTAACTCAATAGTTAACTCCTCCATGCGCCTCCTTTCATATGCGGCGGACGGAGTGAGTAGAGCTGCAGGTACAGGTGTGGCCTTACGTCGGCAAGCCTGGATGCGGCTATGTAACTTTGCGGACCCTTTCAAGGTGTCCTTCACTAACGCCCCCTTTGATGGATCATCCGTCTTTGGTCTTCAAGTGAAGGAAACCCTGACTAGGTGCGAGGTTGAAGGCAAGACTCTCTGCCGTGGGAGTCCATTTTTCTACTCCTTCTAGACCTTTACCCCAAAGGTCAGAAGGGGGGAAAGATGTGGTTCCGCAAACAACCACAGGGAGTCTCGCCTGACGCACAGAGTCGGTTCCCCTCTAGAGGCAGAGGGGGGAACAATAATAATAGACGCCGTCCTAGAGGCAGGGGGGGTCCGCAGAACCAGGGTAGGAGAGAAACTTTCTCTGACAAACCCTTTCAGCACCCCTGAGGGGCTGCCCGGCTGTCTACCATCGGAGGCAGTCAGGGGAAGATTATCGCTGTACCCAGAAGCCTGGCTTTCCCTTACCAAAGACAAGTGGGTACAGTCGATCATATCCGAGGGCTACAAAATTCCGTTCATTCATATCCCAAGACGATCCAAAATTTCCCTTCCAGACGTTCCACCCAATCAAAGGGAACACGCAGCGCTAGAAATTTCAAAGCTGCTTTCAAAAAGAGCCATTCAACCAGTTCCAGCAGACCAACAAGGATCCGGAATCTACTCCAAATTCTTTTTGGTGCCAAAGAAAACAGGGGACTGGAGACCCATCTTGGATCTCAGCATCTTGAACAAGTTTGTCAAGAAAATGAAATTTCGGATGGTCACGCTGCAGTTCATTCTGCCCTTTTTGGGGCGAGACAACTGGATGTGCTCTATAGATCTCCAGGATGCGTACTATCACATCAGAATGAAACGACGCTCCAGGAGATTTCTCCGCTTCAGGCTGGGAACCAGTCATTTCCAGTTCAGGGCCCTGCCCTTTGGTCTCACTACAGCCCCCCGAGTGTTTACCAAATGCATGGCGGTGGTCGCTTCTCATCTGAGACGGCAAGGATTCCAAGTGTTTCCATATTTAGACGACTGGCTCCTAACAGCCCCCACCAAGCATCTTCTCCTTCTTGCCAGAGACTACACCTTACGCACATGTCAAACACTAGGCATCTCCATAAAGTACGAAAAGTCTGTCTTGTCACCTTGTTGTGTTATTACCTTCATAGGCGCAAATCTAGACACAGTCAACATGTCAGCCAGACTCACAGAGCAAAGGGTAGCAGACATACACAGACAGGTCTCTCTTGTCTTGCAGAGCAACAAGGTCAAAGTCAGACTGGTCCTGAAGGTCTTAGGAATAATGGCGGCGGCTATCCCTCTCCTCCCTTTAGCCGGCTTCCACATGAAAATCTTACAATGGATGCTATTCACACAATGGTCATTCCAACGACTTCCAATGTCCCACTCTATTGTGATAACTCAATCATGCAGGAATCATCTATCTTGGTGGATCACATCCCCCCAGCTCTACCTAGGAAGACCTTTCGTTCCCCCCTCCTCCGGTTGCTACATTGACAACGGACGCCTCCCTGATCGGGTGGGGGGGGCATTACCAGGGCAGGACGGTCCAGGACATGTGGCAGCCTTTCGAGTGCCACTTGCACATAAATGTCCTAGAGATGAGAGCAGTGCTTCTAGCATTGCAAGCCCTTCAAGACTCTCTTCCCAAGGGAACTGTAGCAATTCAGACAGACAACATGTCTGTAGCGTGGTACATCAACAAACAAGGCGGAACCAGATCTTACCCCTTATGTCGAGAGGCACTCAGACTGTGGCAGTGGGCGATTTCTTCTCAGCGATTTCTGTTAGCAACGCATATTCCCGGGAAGTCCAATGTGATTGCAGACAAGTTGAGCAGGGCTATTCTCATGCCTCACGAGTGGTCTCTGAAGAATTCAGTGTTGGAGGAAATTTTTCAAAAGTGGGGCCAGCCTTGCTGCGACCTTTTCGCTACTCCTCAAAACAGCAAGTGCGACGATTTCTTCACCCTCTTTCCCCAACCAGGCCACCCCAGCAGAGACGCTCTAGTCCACGATTGGCCCCGGGGACTTCTATATGCTTTTCCACCCTTCCCACTGATATCTCAACTAATTCAGAAAGCCATCGCTCTGAAAGCTTCCATGATCTTCATTGCCCCTTACTAGCCTCGACAGGTTTGGTTCCCTTTTCTTCACCATTATCTGTTGGAGCAACCTTGGCATCTGGACCCAGTTCCAGACCTCTTGACCCATCAGTCGGGTCAGTTGCACCACTCCCTTCCCTCTCTCCACCTCACAGCGTGGTTACTCCAGTTCCAGCTTTAGCCAGGCTTCCTTTAATGTCCCACTCAGTTCGAGATATTTTGATAGCCTCTCATAAATCTTCCACTCGGAAGATTTATAATAGCAAATGGAAACGTTTTTCCTGTTGGGCAGAGTCAAAGAATTTAGATCCTTTCACTGCCTCCATTCAATCTATCCTGGATTTTCTAGCCGAGCTTTTCTACTCAGGTTCGTCTCAGTCTACCATCAAGGTTCAGTTGGCGGCTATATCTAACTTTCATGTAGGTGTTTCAGAGTCTTCCATTATGGCTCACAAGCTCTGTAAAGCCTTCCTAAAGGGAGTTTTTCTCCTCAGACCACCTATCAAGGATCCTTCTCCTCTATGGGATCTGAACTTGGTTCTAGCGTCTTTAATTCTCCCTCCCTTTGAACCTGTGGCTTCTTGCTCAATGAAGTTGCTATCTTGGAAAACTCTTTTCCTGGTAGCTATTACTTCAGCTAGAAGAGTCTCTGAACTCCATGCTCTGTGTAGTCGACCCCCTTATTTATTATTTCATAAGGATAGGGTATCCTTACGTACTAATCCGTCCTTTTTGCCTAAGGTAGCTTCACCAGCAAATTTGAATCAGACCGTTGATCTTCCAGTGTTCTTCCCCAACTACTCAAACAGATCAGAGCAAAAATTTCACAGCTTGGACGTTCATCACCAACTTAGGTACTATTTAGACAGAACCAAACAGTTCAGGAAATCAGATAAACTGTTTATTTCATATGCGGAAGGTAGAATGGGCCTTCCAGTTACTAAAGTATCTCTCTCTAGATGGCTTACTTCGTTGATTATCTTTGTTTATGAGATCAGACATCAACAGTTGCCATCCAAACCCAGAGCTCATTCAACTAGAGCTTTAGCCACATCTATAGCTTTTCAAGACAGACTGCCTATTGATTCGATTTGTTCTGCAGCTACTTGGGCCTCTCCCCATACCTTCATTTCTCATTACAAGTTGGACTTAGCCTCTAGGGGTCGAGCCAACTTTGGTTCCACTGTTCTCAAGAGTCTGTTCCGATAGGCCACCCGGGACAAGGTGCTAGGGACGCGGTCCCATCCAGCAAGAATGAAGGCGAGATAGACAACTTAACATTTAGAAGTTATGTACCTACCATAACGTTCCATGTTAGTTGTCTTCTTCTCGCCTTCTTTCTTGCGTCCCACCCTCCTTCCCCCAAGCCTGGACAGACCTAGAGGATTGTTTTTTTCTGGTGATCTTCTCATCTTGTTTTTTCCCCACAGCTTGTCCACCTCTATTTCCCTTTGTTAGGTTTAGGATACCTTACCTCAGGTTTAGAGGTGGATTATTTCTCCAGGTTTTGGAGCTGCCTTTTGTTGCTTGGTCTAGCTATCAAACGATATCTGGGTAGTTACCGCCTAGCATTGTGGGATATAGGGGAGCCTCGAGCCGGTGGAACTAGCTCTCGAGCTTTAGTAGTGGCCGAGTCGGAGCAGAGGTTCGGCTCCGAACCCATCCAGCAAGAAAGAAGGCGAGAAGAAGACAACTAACATGGAACGTTATGGTAGGTACATAACTTCTAATTTTCACCCCAAAGAAAAACACTTCCGTTAACAAATCTCAAGTTCCACATAGTCTCTCTAAACAATGCCAGAACTGAATTTGTCACCAAAACCAAACTGTTAGGTAAACATACTTTGCAGAGCGGTTTTGATGCTTTAGAAGCATCTTGTAAGGCTGCTGTCACTGGGTCTGTTCTTAGAAGGCATGCTTAGCTTAAGGAACAAAACTTGCCAGATCATGAGTTTTGTTTAATAAAGAGTGCTTTTATACCGGTTCCTGTGGAAAGTCTTTCTGAGGTGCCTGTTTTGATTTTTAATTGGTTATTGTACTTGGGCGCTGGTTTTCCTCGTTTGTTGAACCTAAAATTGACCTACACATACAAAGTAACATCAGTAAAACTCACAGAACACTGAGGCTACTCTATAGACATAAAAATGTCCTCTCTGTCCACACTAAACAAGTACTTGTGTCTACTTATCTACTTCCTTCTCTAATCTGTGGTGCCCCTCTACTAACCTCCAATCCTTCCTCAAATTTAAACTTGAAATATGTTACAACAGGATAGCCAAATTTGCTACAAGCAAGCACCACTCCACCCACCACTGCATCCCTCTAAAAATGACTGACTTGAATTCCCCACTGTCTTACTTATCTCCAGTTAACCACCGCACAAAAGTTATTTACTAAACCACAGGACTGCCCTGCCCTAAAGTCCTTATTCTCCCATTAGGCCCCTAAGATCAGAAAACCAACACCTCTTCCAAATTCAAAAAAACCCAAATTATCTGCTGGTCAGCAACTATATTCCTAGATAATAGCTAAAAACTGGAATAGTCTTCCCACAGCCATTCACACTCTGCAATGTACTGCCTCCTTTAAAACCTCCTTACACACACACACACACCTCTAATCCAAATGGATTTGTAATTGCACTAAACCTCCTCCAGCCATTACCTAGATCTTATGGCCTTTGTATTTCCTTTTTTTCCTTGATACTCACATATTTCATATTTGTGTTACTACTAATGACAGTCTCTCTGATTTCCATATCTATTAACTCTACCCTTTCCACCTCTACTGTTGCCACTCACAACTTCCTACATGTTTCCTTATTATATTCGCTCACTCATTTGTCTCTCATGTACTATAACTTCTGTAGTCTTTAAATTTCTTTCCTGTCTATCTCAGTTCTTCTGTAAGCATAGCTTTTTATTTTCACTCAGAGTACTATATTAACTATAGTTGTCTTGCATTGTAATTTAGTATATTATGTTTCCATAAGCTTTTTATATTCATCCTTACTTATGCTTTAACTGTAGTTGTACTACATTGAATTAGTTTTAAGTGTGTATCAGGTGATGTTCTTCGTGTTTCACTGTTGCAGTCATCACATTTGGGTTATCTGCCTCCTGCAGGTAGCCCTCAGCTGGCCTGAATACCAGAGTCTTGGGATTTCTGCATCAGATGCTGTTGCTTCTTCCATGACGTCAGGTTGTCAGGAGAGTAAAACATGCAGCTGACGCCATTACATCAGTCTTTCTTGCCGTGCGGTGCCTGAAGCAGAAGCAGTTCGCAAGTGCCGGTTGGCCGACTCCTGAAATTTTTGTTTTCGAGTTTCAGACCTGAAGTCTTCTAAAAGATAAGTACCCCGTTGGGGATCTTTTTTTCTTGCTCTAACCGATGTCAGAAAAAAATTAATAATTGTCTTGCCTGTGGAAAGCAAATGCCTCATAGAGATTTTCATTCTTACTGCGTCACTTGTTTAGGCCCAGACCATGACATCCCTCGCTGTTGGTTTTGTGCCTTGTTCAACACCCGAAATATCTGTCGTCGGGCAGTTTTTGTAGCTAAATACTTTCACTCTCGATCTGCCTATTCCAAAATGGAGTTGGTCAGCCATCTGACCACCGATTTTCCGAAAAAACATAAGGATAAAGACAGAGACAGACTGCATAGGTCCAAAACTGTCGACAACGCTACCGTTATGCTAGTCGCCAGTCCGCTGGTACTCAGTGAGGCGCTTTTGCAGCCCCTGATACCCACTTCTACAGATTCGTAGGCCTCTACGGAGACCCATTCTGAGTCCGGTAGGCCACGAGATACTTCTTCAACTGTGGAACCTGCGGATGTCTGTACCTTCGATGGGTCTGGAGCTGCTTTGCAGGCACTGGCTTCTGAGGGTGTATTCAGGCCTACCGATTTTCATATTAAACTGACGACTTTGTTTCAAGCCAAAAATACTGAATTTCTCTGGCCTAAAGTTCGCACTACACCTAGGAAACCGATGACCAAAGGTCATTCTCAGGCCCACAAGCCTCAAAAACAAATGATTAGAATGGCTGAAGACCTTATTACCTTAATTAGGGGAAGCCAGCCTTCCCCCTCAGAGAGACCTAGAACTGATTTTTCTTCTGATTCTTCTGATCACGATCTGATATCTCTGTTCCTTCTGACTACCAGGACATACCCTTATCTACCTATGAGGATTGTGATGCAGAGGATTCCTTTTCCTCTGCTTCCCATACAGAAGATTTTTCTTTTGGTGAAACCCTGCATACCCTTAGGGTACATTTCCGCGGGGAAAGCCAGGACTCCTCTCAGTCCAAAAAGAGACTCAGGGAATTTTTAAACCTGCCTCAGTACACGCCTCTAGCTATCCCTCCTGTTCTGGAGATTGTAGATGATGTTTTCTTGGAATCCAGCCTTACCCCAGATACTTTGCCTCCAGCTCCCATGAAACCTGACAGGCGCTATAGAGTACCTGACTCTCTCAAATTCCTTTTCAAGAATCCTACTGCAGATCCAGAGACCATTTCCCAAGGAACAAAAGGCATTAAGGCTACTACTGCCAAGAATCCTACCCCTTCTGGCAGGGATTCTAGGGCTTTAGACAGATGGGGTAAGAAGGTATACACCTCTGCTACTCTGGCCATTAGGGATTTAAATTGTCATTTTTATATGTTAAGGTATCAGCAGCATATTATGGGGCTAATTAAACAGAAAATTATGTTGATTCCTGACTGTGCAGAACACAAAGATTTACAAGAGTTAATGCTTTCTGCTGACCAAGTTGGTAAACATACTTTGCAGAGTGGTTTTGATGCTTTAGAAGCATCTTGTAAGGCTGCTGTCACTGGGTCTGTTCTTAGAAGGCATGCTTAGCTTAAGGAACAAAACTTGCCAGATCATGTCAAAGCAAAATTACTGGATGCACTCTTAAACCAAAAGCGCCTATTTGGCAGTAAAGCAGAAGAAGTTTTCAAAAGGGTGGAGGAGAAAGCTAAATCTATTCAAACTGTTAAAGATTTCTTATAAGTACAACCACCTAGATTCAGTAGGCATTGGCCTTCAAAGAACTGGTCCTTTCCAGTCCCTTCCAGGCCTTCTCAGTCCAAACCCAGAGGTTTAGTTTAGTCTCAGGTTATGCACAGATCTAAGCAATGGGGTGCTCCCACATCCAAAACAGGGAGTAGTAAGCCACCCCCTATGGTAAACTTGCTCAATGACTTATCCTTAACTCCACCAAGCCTTGCTCAAGTACATGCACCTTTAGGAGGAAAACGCGCCCTGCATGCAAAAAAACTGGGAATGCATTACCCAAGACAAATGGGTTTTAAACATTGTTTCCCTAGGATACAGATTCCATTTCCACTCACTCCCAACCCTAAGTGGATGGCCAGACCTCTCCCCAAACCAGTGGACAGAGGCCCAAAAGCAAGTACTTTCTCTCCTCAGCATCAAGGCTATTCAACCTGTCCCAGCAGAACAAAGGGGACAAAGCTGTTAGTCAAGACTGTTCCTGGTTCCCAGAAAAGAAAACACCTGGCATCCTATCCTGGATTTATCTATTCTCAACACCTTTCTGGTGGTTCCAAAATTCAAAATGCTAACTCTCCAACACCTGCTTCCTATACTAGCCAATGATGCCTGGCTGGCAACCCTAGACTTAAAAGAAGCTTACCTGCACATCCCTGTAAGGGAATCTTGCAGGAAATACCTTCACTTCAGGACAGGCTCTATGCACCTTCAGTTCTCTGCACTTCCCTTTGGCTTATCTACTGTGCCCAGGGATTCATAAAGTGCCTAGCTCCAGCTATTGCTTTTTGCAGGCAGAGAAGTATTCAGATTTACCCATACTTGGACGATTGCTTGATTCAGGTGGAAAGTCGGGACTTGCTACTACAGCACCTGGCATTTGTAAAGAGACTTCTAACTTCACTGGGGTACACCATCCACAAAAAGAAATCACACCTAGTACCCTGCCAACAGATTGTATTCCTGGGAACAAGCTTAAACACAACTTCCCAGATGGCATGCCTCACTCCAGAGAAACAAATTTATTTGACAACCTACTTCAACCTACTGGCCACAAAAACCCACGTATCTGCAAGGAAAATACTGCAAGTTCCTGGGGTTCATGGCCTCTTGCATTCTGTTAATTCCATATGCAAGACTGCATATGAGGAAACTTCAATGGTATCTAAAAAGTCTATGGTGTCAACGTTCTCAGGACCTGGAAACAATAATTCCTATCATTCCGTGTCTAAGGGCAGAGTTCCTTTGGTGGGGAGAGGCCTGCAACCACAACAAGGGACTCTTTCATTCTACACCCTGCCGCCCAAACACTAACAACAGATGCATCAGACTGTGCATGGGGAGCTCACATGGCAGGGCAGTGCATTCAGGGCAAATGGAACCCAAAGCAGATGCACCTGCATATCAATCAAAAAGAAATATTAGCTGTACAGAATGCTCTGACAGCCTTCAAAGGCCTTATTCTTCCAGGACAACTATTGGTAAAGACAGACAACACAGTTATGTGGTTCATAAACAAGCGGGGGGGGGGGACACATTTCTACCCACTCTGCAGACTAGCCATGGCTCTGTGGAACACAGCCTTGAGCAACCAAGTGCACCTACAAGCTCAATTCCTGCCAGGCAAACTAAATTCACTGGCAGACAACTTAAGCAGAAATCTCATGGACCCACAAGAATGGAAACTGGAACCCAAAATATTCAAGAGCTTGGGGAACAGATGGGGGGGGACACCAGAGATGGACCTGTTTGCTTCCCCTCGGAACTATCAACTGAACAAATACTGCACCAAAAATCCCCACAGCCAAGCTTGGAAGGTGGATGCCCTCTCCTTTTCCTGGGAAAGCCTCTCCGTCTATGCCTTTTCCCCTCTGCCTCTTCTCTCGAAGGTTCTACTAAAGATCAAACAGGACAAGCCAAGGACAATCCTGGTTGCACCAGACTGGCCACACCAGCACTGGTATCCTCTCTTGCGCAGTCTGACAGTGCTACAACCTTGGCACCTGCCTCAGACCCCTTCCCTGCTGTCCCAGCAGGGGGGCCAAATTCTGCACCCTGAGCTTCAGACCCTGAACCTTGCAGCCTGGCTAATCCCCTGAAGTCAACTCTAGCAACCCTCAGTAAGCAGGTACTGGATGTCATTCTTGAGGCAAGGAGGTCTAGTACTAGAAAATCCTATTCAGAAAAGTGGAAAAGATACTGTTCCTGGAGTCGGTCTCAAGGGATGGGCACAACTGTGTCCAACTTACCTCATATACTAGATTACTTAACAGAAATGCTCCACAAGGACCTATTCTTCTCTTCGATTAAGAGTCATGCCTCTGCCATCTTAGCTCATTATAATACTGAGCCACCCCTCTTCTCTCATCCTCTGGTAAAACAGTTCCTTAGAGAGGGCCAAAAATTTAATACCCCCCCCCCCCCCAGGAGAGCTCCCACTCCAGCCTGGGACCTTAACTTTGTATTGGAAAAACGTACACTTCCCCCCTTTGAACTGGCTGCTACAGCAGAGTTGAAATTCCTCTCATAGAAAACAGCTTTACGTCTAGCCATCACTTCAGCAAGAAGAGTGTCCAAGATGCAGGCCCTTATGGCAGTGGGAACCCTTCATTATCTTCCATGCAGACAGGGTTTCCCTCAGGACTAACCCATCTTTTATGCCCAATGTGGTGTCTAGTGTGGCTTTAAACCAGTCCATTCATTTGCCTACTTTTTTTCCCTAATCCTCAAAATAAAGTAGAAAGGATACTGCATTCTCTAGACATGCACAGACAGCTTAGATTCTTTTTGGACAGGACTAAGCCTCTCAGAAAATCTGACCAGCTGCTAGTCAGTTGCTGTGGGGGCAGAGGGGAGGGCCATTTCAAAGCAAGCCATATCTAAAGGGATAGCACACTGCATCCATTTCTTCTACAAACACCATGGAAAACCTACCCCACAGGGGATAAGAACACATTCCACTAGAGCTACATCTACCTCTGTTGCATTTCAAAGAGGAGTCCCTAACAGGGACATCCTGGACGCTGCAACCTGGAACTCTGTACACACTTTCACCAAGCATTACCACTTGCCTATCTTTTCTAAATCCAGAGCTGGATTTGCCACAGCAATCTTAGAAGGCCTGATTGCCAGGCCTAATGCTTCTTAATCTACCTCCGCCCTTCCTTAGCTTTGGGAATCAACCCAAATGTGAGGACTGCAACAGTGAAACATGAAGAACATAGTACAGTTGTGTACACTTACCATAAATGTAGATGTTCGAGTGTATTCACTGTTGCAGTCCTGGTTACCCTCCCTCCAACCCCCTGATTGTCTTTGCTTTCACCTATCCTTTTTGGTTTGGCATATCTTATACTATGTGTATTTGCTTTTTGCTGGGAGTGCTCCACATCATATAATTGCTTCCTATTTTGGAGGCACCTGACATCTGGGGCAAGAAAAACTGATGTAATGGCATCGGCTGCATGTTTTATACCCCTGACGACCTAACGTCATGGAAGAAGCGACAGCATCCAACGCAGAAATCCCAAAACTCTGGTATTCAGGTCGGCTGAAAGCTACCTGCAGGCAGATAACCCAAATGTGATGACTGCAACAGTGAATACACTCAAACGTCTACATTTATGGTAAGTGTACACAACTGTAATTTATATATATGTATATATATATATATATATATATATATACATATATATATATATATATATATATATATATATATATATATATATATATATATATATATATATATATATATATATATATATATATATATGTATATATATGTATATATATATATATATGTATATATATGTATATATATATATATATATATGTATATATATGTATATATATATATATATATATATATGTATATATATATATGTATATATATGTATATATATTTGTATATAATTATATATATATTCCAAGTGTTGTTCTGTTCAGTAATCTTTTCCTCCATTGCTCCTGTATGTACTTAAAATGTACGTCTTGATGTACTATGTATTCTCTCTTGTGTTTCATGTGGATATTTTCTTCCCAGGCCTGCACTGAAAATAATGCTTGGCCTAGTGGACTTTCCCGGTAAACAAATGCCAATAAATAAATAAAAAAAAAATAAACTTAATATTAAATTTCATTTGGGAGGTGAGGCAAATCAAAAATTTCCTGGGAAAGATTAGTATTGCCAAAAGAATGTGGATGTTTGAGAGTACCTGAACAGCAACATTACTTTGAAGTGGTAGATATAACCCTTACAGTATAGTTACAGTCATCTGGCTATCAGACTAAATCAAAGACCACCTTTTTAGATCTTAAAAGTAATTTGCACACCAGAGAAAGATGAGGTATAGTTTTAGGTACACAATGAAGTCCATGCTTTTCTTTGCACATGCAGTTAGTATTAAGCCAATTAATTGATGATGACAAAGATAAGGTTTATGGATGTGGTGAGAGAGGACATGCAGGTGATTGGTGTGACAGAGCAATATGCAGAGGACAGGAAGAAATGGAAACAGTTTATCTGCTGTTGCAACCCCTAACAGGAGCAGCCGAAAGAAGAAGAAGAATTGATGATGACAATTTATCTCCCTGGAAGGGTTGCATCTTCCCTAAAGGTATGTCAGATATTGAGAAGAAAAAAAGGAAGCTTTCCAAAACTGTCATAGATCACAGTACAAGAAATAGGTATTGGGATCTTAGAAAAGGGGAGAAACTATGAACTAAACAAATCTTGTGTGAAAGCTGGAGAGTAGAATTGAAAAAAAAATGTAGTCCTCCCAAAAGGAGCTCATAAATTACCAAATTATTGATTCAGGGTAGAACTGGTGCCACCCTCTTTAAAAAAAATTAAGTTAGTAATTTTACCAATTTAAATTAGTAATTAAAAATTGTAAAAGGGGTTCAGTGTTTTGGATTTGATAGTGGTTGAAAGTTGTAAATCAAGATGGGAAAAAGATTTAGCACAAAAATTGTCAGTGGGGTGTAGGAAATTAGTTTTCTTCTTGTCAGTATATACTATTTAAAGCAGGAAACTTTAGATATATGCATGGAAATGTCTCCACAAGTACTTTTATAACCCATCTAAGCTATAGTATATGTTTAAGCAATGATCTGTGATGCGTTGGATATGTAAATCAAGAGGAAGGGGTTCCTGGAGACGCATTTTTGAGAGTGCTATCAGTTGTCAGATTAAAAGAGGAAATTAACAAAAGATGCTTGAGGTAGTATTTTCAGAAGTGACACAATTTTACCAAAACAAGATTTTTATTCGGTACTGATCCTGAAATGTCTTTTAATGGCAGTGACAGGATATTAGTATTAACTTTATTTGCTGCTGTCAGTATTGTAATCACAAAAAAAAATGTATGTCTGACAAACCTCCTTATTTGCAGTTGGTAAAGTTGTTGATAGAAATGTACCAAAGAGGAACCAGAATAGCTGACTTACAACATCAAAGGAAATGGGCCAAATGGATTCAGGTTTTTTTTAATTTCAGGAAGATTTCTTGAATAGTGAGACGCAATGAACATGGCGATTAAAGGATAGAATGTACAAGAGTAAAAAATAATGTTCATCATTCACACTGCCTCAGTGGCATATAGGTTCTGTGCCTGCACATACTCACAATGACAGCTTTCCAGAGCTCAGAATTCCCTCTTGTGACTCCCAATGATAGGGATCGGGTAGGGATGCCTAATCCCTCCCACAAAAGGTCAGTTGTTCAGTCTTTTAGTGCCATTTGTAGGAGTCACACAGTTGAATCTCTTCAGCAGACTGCATTGGTGGATTACAGCTTCCAGACTCCGATAAGATCCCTTTGGGAACTTCGCTTTCTGTGTTACATATTGTTGATTCCTGTTTTATTAAAAAATATACATATTTTATATATATATATATATATATATATATATATATATATATATATATATATATATATATGTGTGTGTGTGTGTGTGTGTGTGATTTTTTTCCCTTTAATATACCTGTTGTTTACTACTGCTGTTGATTTCTCTGAGAATTCTAAGTTACTACTGTGTGTTGTATGCTTAGTGTTGCTTTTAAACAGTTATGAGACTTTTCTAAAGTGTTGTATGACTTGTGCTGGGAAGCTGAAGTCCTGTGGTGTCAGTTCAACACTAGGGAACTGCCTCATGCATATAGAGCCTCAATTTGATCGTGCCTGTTGTTTATCTGCTTCATTTTGAAGTTCTGATAGGAAAAGATTGCAGTTTTCACTTCTTCAATTATATGATATTTGCTACTGATTCAAAACTACTGTAGCTGTTTTTATTGTTTAATCACAATTCTATCGTGAATTACTTTATTTGCATATTCTGTAGAGATTTTTTTTTAATTTCTGACAGTGAAATCTCTAAGTAAATGCTTTTTATTGCTGTTTTAAAAGGTTTTTATTTTGTTTAAGGGAATATGTTTGATTTTCTGACACTGTTTGGGCAAGTGAATTTTACTTGTTGTTCTAACTGTGTGTTCTGTTCTTTAGTACACTGATCAGGTTGTGGCTGTGTGTGTGGCTGTGTCTGTTCTTTAGTATACTGATCAGGTTGTAGAACAAGGCTTAGCCAATTTAAACTGTTTCTGCTATATTTTTACAGTTTAGCCCTATTTCTTGTGTAGGGACATAGTGTATACTTCATATTTTTGCTGCCCTTAGTCAGCCCTTAATAGTATCAGTGCATTATTTTAGCTGTTCCCCCTCCCCAATTGATGGATCCTGATACTGGTCCCCCCCCCATGAAATCCAATTGCATGTCAAAAGAAAAAAAAGCATGCCTTGGCCTACAGTTTGTGAATCTTTTGTTACCTTAAGCTAGCCTACAGACCACTTTCCCTGTCACCCTTTGGTGTGAGCCCACAGCCCTCTGTGGTACAGCAGTCAGACACATCCTCTGGGCCTGTCCCAGTACCTGGTTCAGGTACAGGAGAACCAAACCCTTTAGATGCAGGATAGGTCCTGGAGTAAGAAGCCCCTTGCCAGACATAATGTTTTCCTTGCAGATATTTCGTCCACTAATGTAGTTCACATTAGAAAACTTCCCAACACTGAAGACAGGTTATTATTATGTGTAGGGCTGATGTGGCTTCATTCGCTAAGAGTGTTTTAAAGTCAGCTAATCTCTGAGACTAAGCTCCTATTCAGAATGACTTTGGGGGCCACCTTCTCTAGATATCAGTCTATGCTTGCAGCTTTTGATGAGGACTCTGGTGCTAACAGTAATGAACAATCTTGAGTCCGTCCAGTCTGATTCTTAGGAAGGTGAACAGGTTCTAAACACAAAAAGGGTATTCACCTTTTCACGTATGCTGTTTAGGTTTAAAGATGTATTTGACAGGAAGTAATCTGGGGCTCTACTAGAGAGATTGGTGGAGGTTATGATCTTACTGAGGGTGAGATTCTAGATGTTTTGGCAATTACTTCTCTGGTACTGGCCTTATATAAGATGTTTATAAAACTGTATGTAAAAACCCTTTTGCTATTGAATCAACTCCTAAAGAGGCTACGAGGAAATACAAGGTGAGCTCTGATCTTGCAGCTCTCTTTGCTCCTTTGTCAGCTGACCCAGCTGTGGTTTCTCTAACACCCAGCTCTAACAGGAAGTCCCTGGCTTATTCTAACTCTACACCACTGGGTAAAACTGATAAGAGATTAGAATCCCAGGGGAAAAAGATTGGCTCAGTGTACTATTTTTTTCTTTAGAGTGCTAAATTATATCTGCTTTGTGTAGAGATGTATATTCTAATGTGCTTACACTTTAGATGCCTTAGTGATATCTTTGCCTGCCAAAATGGTGTTATGTGAATGCTATTGTTTTTAGTGTGACTCAGGATGTTCATCGTGCATACAGCTGCAGTAATCACAGATGGGTTCTCTGCCGTCAGGCGGGTCCCTCGGTCGGCCGAATTCCAAAGTCTAGGTCCGGCGTCGGTTGTTGTCGCTTTCTTTCCTGACGTCAGTGAGGCAGGGGTATATAAGACACAGCTGACGCCATTTTCTTCAGTCTTTTTTGCCGCGCGGTGCCCGAAGCAGAAGCAGTTCGCAAGTGCCGGTCGGCCAGCTCCTGAATTCTGAAAAATTGGAAACCGAAGTCTTCTTTAAAGCTAAGTACCCGTTGAAACTTTTCTTGCCTCAGACCGATGTCAGAAAAAGTTAACAATTGTATTTCTTGTGGGAAGCAAATACCGCATAAGGATTTCCATTCCCTCTGCATACCTTGTTTAGGCCCAGACCACGACGTCTCGGGCTGTCGCTTTTGCGCTACTTTCAATAAATGCACTATTAAGCATCGGGCGGAGTTCGCCCAACACCTTTTTGGTAAAGCCTTTGATTATAAAATGTCTTCGGAGACTCCGACTACCGTTTTGTCCAAAAAACGTAAGGACAAGGACCGACACGCGAGGTCCGCGGTCTCCACCGACACCACGCCAAAACCGGCTACACGTGGTCCGGTTCTCAGCGAGACGCCTATGCAGTCCCTGACTACCGACGACACTTCTTTGGCGGTGTCTTCTGTAACCGAGACCGCTGGTACCTCGGCCCATACCCAGACTACAACCACCGAAGCCACTGTGAGCGTTGAGCCTCCTAATGTTGACAGGTCCACTTCCATCCATGGTGTCTTTAGACCCTCATCTTCCTTTTCCATTAAGGCCTTTACTAAGTCTAAATCAGCCAGGCATCCCAAGAGGCCTGTTGCACAGGGCCCATCTCCAGGCCCCATGCCTAAAAAGCAGATGCTTAAAATGGTTGAGGATTTAATTACTCTTATCAGGGGTTCCCAACCCCCTCCAGACAAGAGACCCAGAGTGGAGGAAGATTCTCCCTCTTCTGATCAGGGCTGCATTTTTTCAGAACATTCTGATGTAGAGGAACACTCATACTCCCCATTTGAAGATTCTGATGCAGAGCAGTCCATTCCTTCTGTATCTCCTCCAGAGGATTTTTCTTTTGGGGAAACCTTACACACCTTGAAGGAACACTTCCATTGGGAAGGCCAAGACTTTTGTGATTCCAAGAAAAGACTTAGGGAATTTCTTTTGTTACCTCAACACAGACCTCTGGCGATACCTCCTGTCTTGGACATACTTGATGATGTTTATTCGGAGGCTTGCCTTAATCCGGACTCCCTGCCTCCTGCCCCAGTCAAGCCTGATAGGTACTACAGAGTTCCTAACTCCCACCAATTTCTTTACAAAAGCCATAATGCTGACCCTGAAACCATTTCTCAAGGCCCCAAGGGGATGAAGGCCTCTACTGCTAAGAATCCACTACCTTCCGAAAGAGAGTCAAGATCCTTAGAAAGGTGGGGAAAAAAGGTATATACCTCAGCCACACTAGCCATGAGGGCATTAAATTGTCAGTTTCATATGCGTAAATATCAGCAGTTTCTGTTATCACAATTAAGAAATAAAATGTCTCAACCTGAACAACCAGATTTGAAGGAGTTGCAGGATATGATGCATAGTGCAGAACAAGTGGGTAAACACACCTTACAATGTGGCTATGATGCCCTAGAGGCCTGAAGTAGAGCTGCTGTTACAGGATCAGTCATTCGTAGACATGCCTGGCTTAGGGAACAAATCTTGCCTGATCATGTGAAAGCTAAACTACTAGATGCTCCTTTACAAAAGGATGTGCTATTTGGTACTAATGCTGAGGAGATACTACGGAAAATGGAAGAAAAAGCCAAATCTTTGCAAACTGTCAAAGCTTTTCTACAGGTTCAACCACCACGTTTTAGCAGAAATTGGCCTTCTAAAAACTGGTCCTTTCCAGCCACGGACAAGCCCCAAAGAGGTAGGTACAGGCGCACAAGGGGCAGAGGACAATCACAAGGATCATATAGAGGCAGGCAATGGCAAACTCCAGCACCAAGAGGTGGCGAAGACAGTGCACAACAATACAGGAAACAAACCCAATGACTTCCTCCTTTCCATGCCAAGCAAGTATCAGCTGGCAGCACCCTTGGGAGGAAAGCTGGCATTATTTACAAGAAATTGGCATATTGTCACAACAGACAAATGGATCCTGGATGTTATAAACAGAGGCTACAGATTTCATTTTCACACTCTTCCAAAAATGAGAGGCATGCCAAACCTGACACACAATCAAAGGGCAGAGGCACAACTACAAATTTCAAAGCTCATAGACATGAATGCTATTCAAGAGGTACCTACTCACGAACAAGGTCAAGGTTTTTATTCCAGGCTATTTCTGGTACCAAGGAAAGGAACCGACTGGAGACCCATTTTGGACTTATCCATCCTAAACACATTCTTACTCGTACCAAAATTCAAGATGCTCACATTACAGCAGCTTCTTCCCATGCTGGGCAAGGAGTTTTGGCTGGTAACATTGGACCTCAAGGAGGCATACCTGCATGTCCCAATCAGGCAAAGTTGCAGAAGATACCTCAGATTTCTTGCAGGTTCAATTCACTATCAATTCTCTGCATTGCCCTTTGGCTTATCTACTGCGCCCAGAGTATTCACTAAATGCCTGGCATCAGTAAGTGCCTACTGCAGACTTCAAGGGATACAAATTTACCCTTAGTTGGACGACTGCCTGATCCAAGCAGACAGCAAGCACATACTTCTGGAACATCTGGCTTATGTAACACGGTTACTGAATTCCTTGGGATACACAGTCAACAAATTGAAATCCAGGCTAACACCATCTCAAAAAATAACTTTCCTGGGTGCCAACTTGGACACAAGCACCCGGATGGCCTACCTTACGCCAGAAAAACAGGGGCAACTAACTCAGTACTTCAAAAAACTAGCAAATTGTACCAGGCTTACTGCAAGGAAAATCCTGCAGGCTCTGGGCTTCTTGGCATCTTGCATTCTTTTAATCCCATGTGCAAAGTTGCATATGAGGAAACTTCAATGGTACCTAAAAAACCTATGGTCTCAACACAGCCACAGTTTGGAAACAATAATACCAATAATTCCATGTTTGCAAAAGGAATTTCTATGGTGGGCCCAAGCATGTCAAACAAACACAGGTCTCCCATTCTGCAAGCCTCAAGCAAATCAAGTCATCACAACAGACGCCTCAGATTACGCCTGGGGGGGCGCACGTGACAGACAGGTGCATTCAGGGCAAATGGTCCCAAAAGGAAAAGCACCTTCACATCAATCAGAAAGAAATGCTATCAGTGATAAATGCAATTACAGCTTTCAAGGACCTCCTGCATCCAGGACAATTATTGATAAGAACAGACAACACCAAAGTAATGTGGTACATAAACAAGGAGGAACACATTCATACCCCCTGTGCAGACTAGCCATGACACTTTGGAACTTGGCTCTGGAATGGCAAATCGAACTTCAGGCACAGTACTTGCCAGGTTTGGAAAACACGCTGGCAGACAATCTAAGCAGAAATATGACAGATCCACACGAATGGAAGTTGCATCCTCAAGTGTTTACAAAGATAATCCAAGCGTGGGGGAGGCCAGACATAGATCTCTTTGCCTCCCACAGGAATCATCAATTGGAAAAGTTCTGTTCAAGGACCTTTCATCCAAAGGCCTGGAGTGTGGACGCCCTTTTATTCAGCTGGACAGCATGGACAGTTTACACTTTCCCACCTCTGCCCCTTCTGCCCAAGGTACTCTTGAAAGCAAGAACAGACAGACCGAAGATGATACTGATTGCTCCAGACTGGCCAAGACAACACTGGTACCCACTCCTGAGGAGCCTAACACATACTCCTCCCTGGTCCCTACCTCCAATGCCTCTTCTGCTGACTCAGCACAGCTACAAAACCCTTCACAGTCAGCTGAAAACACTCAATCTCGCTGCATGGAAAATTCCTTAACACCACAACAGACCCTACTCCCCAAAGAGGTGCAGGATGTCATTTTGGAGGCCAGAAGGCCATCTACTAGAAAGGCTTACTCCACAAAATGGAAACTGTTTTGCTCTTGGAATAAGAAAAAAGGCCAGGACCCTAGAAAACTGAATTTGCCTCGGGTATTACAGTATCTAGCTGAGCTGCTGAACAGTGGACTTTCATTTTCCTCCATAAAAATCCATGCCTCAGCCATTTCTGCAGAATTCAACACGGATCCACCCTTATTGTCTCACCCACTCTTAAGACAGTTCCTCAGAGGGGCTAAGAATATAAGACCACCAAGGAAACAACCAATACCAGCCTGGGATCTTAATTACATTCTAGAAAAATTAACATTGCCTCCCTTTGAACCAGCTGCCTCAACAGATCTGCAATATTTGTCCTGGAAAACAGCCTTCCTTCTGGCCATTACCTCAGCTCGTAGGGTTTCAGAACTACAAGCCCTCATGGCTGTACAGCCCTTTCTCATCTTCCATCAGGACAGGGTTTCCCTTCGAACCAACCCGTCATTTATGCCTAAAGTGGTATCTAGGGTAGCTTTAAATCAAGCCATACACTTACCTACCTTTTACCCCAATCCTCAAAACAAAGGGGAAAGGCTGCTACACTCCTTAGACATCCATAGACAGCTACGTTATTATTTGGACAGAACAAAGCCTTTCAGGAAATCAGAACAACTTTTTGTGTCCTATGCTGTAGGAGCTCAAGGGAAGCCAGTTACCAAACAGACAATTTCAAAATGGATAGGCCACTGCATCCGGTTTTGTTACTCCTATCATGGAAAATCTGTCCCTACAGACATCAGATCCCACTCCACCAGGGCCACAGCTACCTCTACAGCCTTCCTCAGAGGGGTTCCTACCAAAGACATTTTGGAGGCAGCCACTTGGAGTTCTGTGCATACCTTCACAAAACACTACCACCTGCCTTTATATTCCAAAACTAGAGCAGGTTTTGCCACTGCTGTGTTGCAGGGCATTCTGGCTCATCCCAGTTCCACCTAGTGCCTACCACCCTGTGCGTAGCTTTGGGATTCTACCCATCTGTGATTACTGCAGCTGTATGCACGATGAACATAGTACAGTTTTGTACCTACCATAAATGTAGATGTTCGAGTGCTAATACAGCTGCAGTACAAGTTTCCCTCCCTCCTTCCCCTCTTGGTAAAGGCCTAGGGCCTAACCCCTCTTCATACAACCTGATTGGGTTATCCTTCTATGGTATATTTGCTTGCAACTACTGATTTTTGATTATATTGCATTGCATGTATATAAATATAATTTATGTATTGCCTTCTTTCTGGGGGCACCTGACATCTGGGGCAAGAAAGACTGAAGAAAATGGCGTTGGCTGTGTCTTATATACCCCTGCCTCACTGACGTCAGGAAAGAAAGCGACAACAACCGACGCCAGACCTAGACTTTGGAATTCGGCCGACCGAGGGACCCACCTGATGGCAGAGAACCCATCTGTGATTACTGCAGCTGTATTAGCACTTGAACATCTACATTTATGGTAGGTACAAAACTACTTTTTGAAACATGCTTGGAGAAATCTCATGGGAGGTGCAGAGACAATTTCAAAAACGCAGGCACTTCTGCTGTATTGAGAAGGTATACTTGGTTACATTACCAGAATTTTTCTGAGGATTTAAAAAAATGAGATTTTGAATGCTCTTGTAAGTTCTGAATTGGTGTTTGGGCCTGCCAGTACCCACATTCTCAGACAATGGGATGATAAAGGTAAATTGATGTGTGGGGTATCTAAAATAGGCCATGCTTCCATATTTTCCGCTAACAAGGCATCCAACTTTTATTTTATTTATTTAACATTTGTTGACCGGGAATGTCTGACTAGGTTCCGCAGAGCCTGTTTTCAGCGGAGGCCCGGGGAGAAACTTCAGAGGGCAGAACAAACAAAATTCCCAGCCTAGCAAGAATCAGAATACCAAGAGGAAATGGCAGGAGGATAATGCTTTCTAACCAAATAAAAGGGATTCCTTTCTCAAAAAGATTAAATCCCCTGATAAAGAACGGACTATGTCGAGCATCCTGTCCTTTCCTCCTGTCCCTCCTCCCCTTTCCCCAGGCTTTTGCTTAACCCAGCAGCCTGGCCACAAATAGTCTCAGACAAATGGATGCAGAGCATTATTCAGAGAGGACACTTGTGGCAGTGGAGAGAAAATCCTACTCTCTTCAGGGAAATCCTCCTGATCCACCAGCTCAAACACATCAGTTCTCTCTGGTACTCCTTCCCATGTTGCAAGCAGGGGTTATAGAACCAGTACCTGTGCCACAAAAAGGAAAAGGATTTTACTCCAAAATCTTTGATACCTAAAAAGGAGCCATCTTGGAGATCAGTGTTTTGTTTTATCTGAATACCTTTGTGAAAGTATCCAAATTAAAAATGCTCACCCTGCAGACAATTCTTTCGCTTCTTCTGGAACACTTTCATGGTGACTTTAGATCTGAAATATGCTTAGTGCATTCTAATTGCTCCCGATTTCATGAAATATCTGAGATTTCTTGTGTCTCGCTCACATTATCACTTTTCTGCATTACCCTTTGAGCTATCTGCTGCTCCTCGAATATTCACAAAGTGCCTGGCTCTTGTGGATGCTTCATACAGGACTCGGGACATCCATATTTTCCTTTATTTAGACGACTTGCTGATTTGTGCAGTCTGCTTCCATGTGTTTAGAATCATTAGACAAGGTCTCGACTATTCTTGCTCACCTGAGCTTCAGTTTGAACTTAACAGTAGTCCTTCCTGTCTCACACCCTCTCAAAGAATTGTCTTCTGTGGATATATGACAGAGCCAGAAAGAAGAGTGACATTTCTACCAGAAGACAAAGTCAGTCCTGAGTTATCAGAACATTTTTAGGGATTTCTCTCTTCAAGAAGCTGCCACTGCAGAGATTTTCTGACAATTCTAGGCCTCACGGCATCAATGATCCTCGTGATCCCATTGGCCACTCTGTATTTGAGAAAGATTCAGTGGTACTTAAAAAAAAATGTTGGTCCCAGTTCCTGAATCATTTAGAGTTCCAGGAACCAGTGCAAGAATTTGTGAAACAAAAATTAAGTGATGGCGGGATCAGATGTCTGAGTCCAAGCCTCCCCTTCTCCTTCAAGACCCCACTTCAGACAGTCCAGATGGGCTTGTCAGATTTTGCATGGGGAACAGTGTCCAGGAGTTTAAATGCAAAGTGAATTGGGGTCCTTTGGACTCTACAAAGTACATAAAGGTAAAAGAAATGTTAGTAGTGATTCAGGCCGTAAAAGTTCAACACTTATGATCTCCAGGACCCCTGTCAGTGGTCACAGACAGTACCACAGCCACATGGTATGTAAATAAACAAAGGAGGAACAAGGGCATACCCTCTTTGCTGGTTGGCAGTGATGGCCTGTGAGCTAGCCTTGCAGCATTCTTTGACACTTCAGGCCTTATACATCCCTTCAGAGCAAAACATAGTGGCAGACAGACTAAGCATATCCTGGTTGGACCCTCACGATTGTAAACTTAAAACAGAGTTCTTCCAGGATTTGACCCAGATGCGGGGAACATCTCAAATTAGACCTGCTTGCCTCATTTCAAAACAGACAAAAAATTTTGTTCAAGACATTCTTGCAACCATGCTTGGAGGACAGAATTCTTTTTCCCTTGGATGGGAATGTTCCTTTAAGTCTTTCCACTGATACCAAAGACATTTCTGAGGATTCAGAAAGAATTGCAAAGATCATTGTGATGACCCCCTTTTAGCCCATTTAAAGTTGGTTTTCCCTTTTAATGGAGCTGGCCAAGGGTAATTACTGAAAGTTTACTCACACACTGTATCTGCTGCCATAGTGTTGGGGCGACTGGTGCACCCCAACTTAGAGCAATTGCAACTGATAGCCTGGATGCTTTTATCTTTTTAGGCATTTGTTCCATGAGGATGTGCAGCAGGTATTGAAGAAGAGAAGAAAATTTGCAACTAGAAAATCTTGTTTACAAGTGGAAGATGTTTCCTGAGTGGTGCCTGACTAATAACAAAGGGTCCAGTGTGGTACCTACCCCTCTTATTTGGAAATATTTGTGTGAGCTACTCAACAATGGCTTATCGTATGCATCTATCAAGCTACATCTTGCAACCATCTCAGCTTGTATGCTCTTGGGTCTCCCTTTTTCATCTCTCTCTTGTTAACAGTTTATAAAAGACATATGTTGCATCTGAGATTCCATTGAAAGTAAATTCCTTTTACTTGGGATCTCAACTTTCTTCTTGAAAAAATTGACCACCTGTCCTTTTGAACCTGCCTTTCAGGCTGATTTAAATTTCATCAGTTGTAAACTGTTTTGCTTATTGCTTTGACATCTCCAAGGTGAGCCTCTGAGCTGCAAGCTGTCATGGTCAGCCTACTTTATCTGATTTTTTCACAAAACAATCCATCTTTTATGCCAAAAGTCATTTCTGAATTTACATGAGTCAAGCCATCATTGTCAAAGTTTTCTTTCAGGAATCTGAAAACAGGGGAGAGAATATCCTGCATACCTTATATATGCACAGGAAGCTCAGGTACTACTTTGATAGAGCATAGCCCTTGAGTAAGGCTGAACAGCTGTTTATTTCCTCTTCTGGATCTAAAAATGGTCAATCTGTTTTTAAGCAAGAGATTCCGCATTGGTTGTTCCTTGATATAGTTTTTTGTTTACTCCCACAGTGGTAAATCTCTTCTAGGCAAGGTTATAGCACATTCCACCAGAGCATTTTCCTCTTTGTGGCATATTGAAAAGGAGTGGACTCTAGAAACATTCTAGTGGAAACGACCTGGTCTTCTGTTCATAAATTTACAAAGCACTACAAATTGGATTCTTTCTCAAGTTCTAGAGCAGGCTTTGCAAGGACCATTCTCCAGGAGCTCCTGGGTCCTTATTCTTCCTCCTGATAGGGTAATTTTTTCAGAATATACCCATGTGCCGCTGAGACAGTGTGAATAGTGGCAGCACCCACCCACCACCACCCTTATTTGTCGTGTGTGTGTGTGTGTGTATATGATGGTATCCAACTTTGTTTTGTAGCCTCGCTTTGATTAACTGTGTTGGTGTTTTTTGGCTGGGATTTGGTTGGTTTCAGCCAATTCTGTTTCTGGTACTTCTTGGTTCTTATTACTTAGCACTATAAACCTGACCAGCTGACTTTCCTGTGACAGGGATTAGGCTTCCCCTAATTGAAGAGGCTTAGTTGATCCCCTATCACAGGAAATCAGAGGTGGGAGTTGTGAACTCTGGAAAGCTGCCAGTGTGAGTTTGTGCGGGCTCAAAACCCATATGCTACCGAGTCAGTGTGAAATTCAAACATCTACTGTTACAGTTAAGTAGGACTTGGGCAACTGTAGAGTCTACAAGAAAGTGAACTTGGGGAGTAAAGTGGCATGAAACTACAGAAAGCGGTCATGCAGATGTACTTATTTAAAGTCATACATAAAGTGATGTTTTTCTCTTAATTTGTTTAAGTATTGATTGTCTGAATAAGTGCTTTGCCATAAAAAAATCATATTCATCTTTAAGAGGGCATCTGTATTATGCAGTTTTATTTTTTGTAAAAGAAGGTGGGTTAACACTGCTGGTAATGATATCAAAATAAAAGTATTTGTTTGCATGCTTCAAATCATTTCTACTTCATTTATTTGAATTTTAAGAACGTATGTCAGTTTCTTCACCTGGTGTAAAGTAGAGCTTTACTGCATCATCAGTGGATAGGTTGTTTTGAGGCATTCCTTATATTTACAAATAAACAGGCTATACATTTCAAGCATATCAGGATGGAGCATGAATCTTCAGAGAAGACAAATGAAAAAGTGTTTTAATTTTTTTTATCTGCATGTTATACAGTGGCAATGTAAATAGCACACAACGTACTTGAAACACTGACTAGTGCAGTTGCAGAGTATACACACTAAGGTCTTGTATTTTTTTTTTCTATTCACTGATTATTAAACATGAGCCATTATTTTGCAGCTTGAGAGAAGGAAAAGAAAGTCTACTTTCCAAGACGAGGAAATGCCTGCATCATATTGTTCGTGTTTGTTTTTTTGAGGCAGGTCGAAGCATAGCCCACAAGTGTGCACGGTTTTTGGCACTTTGCATAAGGTAATTTTATGGTTTGTACTGCTCAAATATTTCAATGATTATTGTATCAAATGTACCTTGGTTCATTAGTTATACTGTGAACTTGTATTTAATTATTTCACTTTGTTTTTTAGCAGCAGTGGAAAGAGTGACCAGAATCAGCAGAGTTTTGGATCTAGTCTTCTGGAGGCTTTATTGGACAATTTACCTTATTTACCTGCAGCTGCAGCAGGAGGTATGTTTTTTTTGTTTGTTTATTGAAGACAATACTCAGTAATTGGTTAAATCACAGGAAATATTTAAAACAACATTGCAGGACAGTCTTAAATAAATAAAGAAAACATCTAAGTTATACTTTACTATATTCCTATCTGAATCTAAAAGAGTTACAATGCCGTAAAAACTTACTTAACGCAAGGCAAGCGCAGAAGGTGGTGATGAGTGAATTTTCAGAAAACAGCCTTGAGTGTTGTGAAACTGAATTAGTATGCATTATTCAAGTTCAGTTAAGCTGCTGTTTATTCTGCTGTTTTTTGAAGTTCATAATTGCCTTACTCTGAGTACTTTAGTTTCCTTTCTTGTCTCAACAGGTTCCGTTTACTGGTATTTTGTGCTACTGAATTATGTCAAGGATGATGACTTGTCAAAGTGCAGCACAGCTTGTGCAGGACTTCTTACTGCTGTTTCCAAACAACTACAGGACAGATTAACCCCCCTTGAAGCTCTGCTTCAAACAAGGTAGACTTCACTTGCTTGTAATCTTAGTTTTGTCATCATAAAACTTGACCAAGTTTACCATCCATTAAAATACTTCAGGTCTGTAGAATTTGCAGGGATTCTCCTTATGTTGCAGTCTGCAAGATGCTTAACTTATAATACTACTTTTTTGAGTAATTTTATGAAACAGTATATTTGTTTTGTTTTGTTAGTGGTGTTCATGCTGATACAAAAACTTTACAGTATTCATCCAACATTATTGTAAGTTTCATTCCTCACCATTGGATGTTCCAGAACATTGTGGTAATAGAGATGGTTAACTGCTATCAAACCATGCTTGAAAAGAATTAGAATTTATTTCTGTCCCAATGTGTTTCATTCAAGCCATGCATGAAAAGAAAGTGAGCAATACTCAATGAATTCTTGGTAATGGCTAACACAGACTTTAGTTGGTAGGTAGGAATTTAGAGCTTCCGTTTGAACTGTTGCATAAAGAAGGATTTTTTTTTTCTTCCTTTTGGAATGAATTTAGTAGCACCTTTTTTGATAGCCTGGTGCCAGTCATATAGTGTATATGTACAGTATGTAGTACTATGTTGATCATTTATCATTTTGTGTATCCAGGTCAAGATTCATAAGTCTCTTTGCATTTCTGCTGAAGTTGTGTAGTACTTTGTTTTAATTTGCTTTTGCAGTAGCGAAGTTGACAAAGTGGCCTAGTATATAGCTGTTTGCAATACATTCATTCAATAATGTTTATTTTATGTCACCTTTTCTTAACGTCTTTTTATTGTCACGAACACTGTATATTTATTTATTACCTTTGTGGCCTAAAATGTCTGAATGGGAAGATTTTCTCAGTGGATTTCCAGGGAGAAAAGCTGCAAGGTATTCAGCAACCTTACAAGTCTGTACAAGTATAGCATAAAAGCAGGAGGTTTCTAGCTGTGTGGTAAACAGTGGGTATAAACAGCAGTGTCAGGTAATCTATTTCAGTCACATTTAGGTAGCTAATGGGCAACTACAATGTGAATGTAGAAATTCAGGTCAGTAGTGCTATTTGTATGTTGTAAATGAAAAAAAGTTGCATCATTTGGTAGTGTTATAATTTCTGATTTGCTAATTGTTAATCATGCAGCTGAAATGTGATAGACGTTTTTTCAATCTATGTAAATCCAAATAGATAAAAATCAAGCATCTGATGTTGTTAATCTTCATTCATTCCATACTGATGGGTGTTGGTTCCGTCCTCTGAACCGAGTCAGCCTTTTAACAGGCTCATGCCAGCCAAAAAACTCTTGAGCTAAACTTTTACCCACAATGCCTTTCTCCGTTACCTCAGATCTCATTTGCCTCGTAGCCGTAAAGCTGTGTCAAGCCAGCTCTCAGCTAAGTACTTAGTTTTGTTGCTTATAAAAGTGTTTTTCTTTTATTGTTCACCTTATTCTCAGTCTAAACTCACTTCTCTAATCTCTCGTTAGTCTTTTACCCACTTTCGCGTATCTTTCCAGTTTCTTTTTCTTCAAATACCTTACAGTAATCTCAAGTTCCATTGTTGGTACGGCCCTTTCCCTCTACCCTCTGTGGTAATCCTTCAATACCATTGCTGGTATTCCTTTCCCTTTCTTTATTTTCTTTCTAACAAAAAAAAAAAAATCTCTCCTCCTTTCTTTCCTTGATATTGTTGGTTTTTGTACTATAATATAATGTCTGAAAAAAAGGAGCTTCAGGATTCAAACAGTGCAACAAGTGTAGTCACAAAATGCCTAATAATAATGATTCTCATGTCTCGTGCGCTTATTGTTTGGGAGTTCCCCATCTTTTGGTACAGCCTCCTTGTACCCTTTGTCAGGGGTTCAGTTCCTAAACACTTAATGAAAGAAAAACAAACCGATTCTGAAGGCCTCCTTAAGATGCCTTTCTCAGAAGCTATCTCTGCGTCGGAGGGCTCACCCCCTCTCAGAAAAGAGCACAAAGAACATAAAAAGAGACCACATTTGGTTCCTTCTTCTCCCTCTGCTGATGAGAAGGAGGAACCAAGGCCAAAAATAAAAGCTAGATCAGGCCTGCTCAACTTGGATGACTTCTTTGAGTCAGTCACCAGAGGTGTGAATGAGGGCAAGGCAAATTCATACAGCCTACCTCGATCTGGCCACGGCCTTTGATACCATTCCCCACTCAGCAGTTATTGATAAACTCACCAAACTAGGCATCAACCCTATATCACTAGGTGGGTTACAAACTGGATCACAGATAGAACCCACAGTGTGAAAGTAGCGGATTCCAAATCAGACTGCCAACCAGTTACGAGTGGAGTCCCACAGGGATCGGTCCTGGGTCCTCTCCTGTTTGGCATCTACTTCTCAGAAGTCCAGGCCAACATGGAGGGACTTTGGCTGACGAAGTTCGCAGACGACTGCAAGCTGGGAGCCATTATTAACTCCCCAGGTGATGTAGACACATCCTACAGAAAGGCCTCACTGACACCAATGACTGGTGTCAAAACCATGGTCTTAAACTTAATACCACAAAATGCGTAGTCGTCCCCTTTGGGAAAAACTCAGTTCCCAATAATTACCACATTGATGGGAGCCCACTGAACACTGAAGGCTTTATAAGACATCTGGGGACACAGGTTGATAGCAACCTCTCCTTCGGCCACCACATTGTCACTGTGGTCAGAAAGTCCTTCTGTGTGGCACACCTCATTACCAAGGGTTTTGCATCCATGAAGGAAGAGGTCATCATCTCTCTCTATCTTCCCTCATTAGGCCAGTCATTGAGTATGATGCCTCATTTGGCATGTACCTCACTAGACACATGCAACAGCTGGAAAGGCCACAAAAGTACCTCACGAAGAGGATCCTAGCCCTTAAACACATGTCCTACATGGACAGACTCAAAAAACTCCAGCTATTCTCTGTCTCATATCGTCTGCTAAGAGGGGATCTCTGCTTGACTTACAAAGCTATGTCTGACCCAGCTCTGTTAGAAATGCTGCATCTAAAGAAATCCCAGTGCCTCCACACACACACTCCAGAGACCTCAACCTCATTGCCTCAATCAACAGAACATGCTGGAGGGACAGGTTTATAACCCAAAGACTGCCCTTGCTCTGGAATAGACTTCCTATACATGTCAAGCAGAGCACCTCACTGGCTCTCTTAAAGAGAAATCTTGATGAGTGGATGGGAAATAGAAAGTTCACCCTGGGGATCACTCCATGGGTTCTACTTGATAGAGGCACTGGGAACTAACGTCTGGTGGCACGACCCAGGGCACTTCTACGGGCTAGGCTTGTAAAAGCTCCAGGGCCATTAGCCTAGTACACACCTATGAACCTAAAAATGACTCTTTCGGCTTCAGAGTTAAAACTAGCTTCTACGTCACCATCTTCTGTATCGTCAACAATCATTGTGTCATCTGCACCTATTTCGTTGGCACCAGCCCTGCCTAAACTACAGATTTTGACTTCCACACCAACCATGGCACTGAGCTTACCTACAATTTTGGTTCCAAGTTTAGACACCCCTCCTACACATGTCTCTAAACACGAGATATTGGTGCCAATAGATCCTTCTGCACAGACTCAGTACTTCCCCTTGGTGGATCCTTTTGTTGGGCAGTAATTTAGCCCTTTCTTAGAATGGTCATAGTCCCTGTCGGGGATATCCACTAGATCGAGCAGGAGCCTCTCAGAATTGTATGTGGTGCATCTTGTGGACCAGCTGCTGACAGCCAGAGGAATTGCAACACCTTTTAAGACCCCATTCCCCCTTTGGGCTTGGGAATTTGACTCCACGGACTCCAGCTTATTCTCCTCCTTTGACCTCTTTGCAGGCTGTAAAGTACTCTGCACTGACACCTTTACCAGTTCCCACACCTTCGGTGCCACTAGTGGATCTCACTGTGGCTCCAGAGCTAACCCTTTGGCCTCCAACTCGCTCGGAGCCAGGCCTTCCTTAGGGTCAGGACTGGACTGTGGGCTCCTCGGCACCTGGCATGGCTCTGGGTTTTTCTATGGTGCCATCAACCATGGTTCCAGGAGCACTGTTGGTACAGAGTCCCCTTGAGGCTCCATCCTTATGAGCGGGCTCGTCGGAGTGGGGTGTGACCTCGGTTCTGAGGTTGTCCTCCTCGGTTTTGGGCTCCCATCCCTCTTTGGGCAGGCCAGTTTTCCAAGCGATGGTGAGGGCCTTTGCCTCTGCAGGCAAGCCGCTGGCATCAGAATCCCAGATATGTCCTTCCTCTGAGCTGCAGCTGACACAAGCCACTGCTTCGGGACTTCGAGCTCAAGAGCCTCAGGTTACTGTCCCTTCTTAGGAGTCCTCTTCAGAACCCACCACTGAAGAGGTACCGTGCAAGAGGAAGCAGGTGGACGTACCAGAGGAGTCTCTCACCGAGGACACAGACTACAATGAAGGGGAGGGGTTTCCATGGTCGTCCCCTGATGATATCTTGTTTGGAGACATCCTGGAAATTCTAAAGCAGGGGGGTGACTGGAAGCCGACCAATCCTTCCTCCAAGGAGTCCATGTTCCTGCAGGCTTTTCGTGGTCGACCCTCTACTGCCTAGGTGACCCCGCCTGCAGATGAGCTGGTTCAGCTCATCGTGCAGCATGCTTGGAAGTATCCTGACACCATTGAACCAATCCCACGGTGGCCGGACAAAATTTTATCTCCACCTGAGCAGTACCTTCACTTGGTCCAAGGGTCTTCCAGTAGACGCGATGATGGTGGCTGCGCCACAAAAAAGGAACTGGCCGAGGAGAGCCAGACTGTCTACCCCCCAAATGGGAGTCTCAGCTGGTGGACAGGTTAGGGAAGCAAGTTTTTGTGTCATCGACCTTTGCAGTTAGGTCTTTGAATTATCTGGCACACTTCACCAGGCTTCAGAGAGAGACTTAGTCGCCAAACTCTCCGAAACTTTAGCAGGAACGGTTTCTGACGAGGCCCGTGACAAGGTTGCCTCGGAGTTAGCTACCCTGGAATCCATATCCAACTCCTCCATGTCTGATTTCTCACGCCACTGAAGGAGCAGCCAGAGTGGCAGGTTCAGGCATTGTCATGCTACATCATGCCTGGATGTGCCTTTGTGACTTTGCAGAACCTTTTATGTCTGCCTTTCTTAGCGCTGCACTTGAAGCCTCCTTCCTTTTTGGCCTGAAAGTGAAAGACACATTGGCCCGGTGTGAGAAGGACGGTAAGACCCTGTCTGCCATGGGCATACATTTTACCACTCCTCAGCATCCATACTCTAGGAACCAGAGGAGCGGAAAGATGTGGCACAAGAAATTGCAGGGTCCTTTCTGTGACACACGTGGCGAGTATACTCCCCGAGGCAGAGGGGGGGGGTAACTCACCCGGAAGGCACCCGTACAAGGGCAGAGGGGGTCCGCATAATCAGGACTCCAGAGTTTCTTTCTCTGGACAAACCCTATCAGCGCTCCTGAGGAGCGGCCTGATTGCTTTCCTCTGGAAGCAGTCTGGGGACGTTCTTCCTTGCACATTTCTGCCTGGCTAAAATAACAATGGTTCTATGGGTACAGTGGATCATAACCAGAGGATACCATGTCCCTTTCATTCTTTACCCAAGGTCACCAAGTCGATTTCCTGACATTCCACCCAGTCAAAGGGAAACAGCAGCACTAGAAATTCAAAAGCTGCTTCAAAAAAGAGTCATTCAAACAGTCCCACCAGAACAGATAGGATCCGGATTCTACTCAGGATTCTTTTTAGTGCCAAAGAAGACTGGAGACCAATTCTGGATCTCAGCATCATAAACAAATTTGTCAAATTAGAAACATTCCGGATGATCATGATTCAGTCTAGCCTCCCTTTCTTGGAGAAAGACAATTGGATGTGTTCAATAGATCTTCAGGATGTGTATTGCACATAAAAATGGGCAAGAGCTTCAGAAGATTTCTTCGCTTCCAGCTAGGGGCCAATTTTCAATTCTGCGTGCTGCCCTTCGGACTCTGTACAGCCCCTAGAGTGTTTCCCAAGTGCATGGCAGTGGTGACAGCTCACTTGAGACTTCAAGGATTCCGGGTGTTTCCGTATCTAGGCGATTGGCTCCTCACTGCCCCCACCAAGTGTCTACTGGAGATGGCGCTAAACTACACACACAGACTAGCAGAATTTCTGAGAATCTCAATAAATTGGGGAAAGTGCAACCTGATCCCTCCTCAAGCCTTAGAATTTATCGGGGCGATCTTCAGCACAAATGTTTGCCTAGTGTCTCTTCCGGACCACAGACTAGACAAGATAAGATCCCAAAATCTAGTCCCAGCTCAAACAGTGCTTCAACTCCTGGGTTCCATGGCAGCATCAATTACCACAGTGCCCTTAGCAATGAGAATTCTCCAGTGGCTCCTTCTAACTCAATGATATCCTTTACATCATCCTTTGTCTTTTAAAATAAGGATAACTTAACGATGCAAGCAGGATTTAATGTGGTGGATGAAGCCAGAGGAAAAACAATGGAGTAGCCCCTTTTACCTGAAACAGCCGAAGGCCACAGTGACTATGGACGCTTCTCTGATAGGCTGGGGGGGGGGGCTTTTCCAGAGGAAGATGGGCCAAGGTACTTGGTAAGACATAGAGGCCCACCTGCATGTCAGTGTCCTAAAACTGAGGGCGCTGCTTCTAATGTTGCAAGCATTTCAATCCATTCCTTCATCATGGACAATTGCTGTTCAATTAGACAACATGTCAATAGTCTGGTGCATCAACCAACAAGGGGGAACCAATTCCTACCCATTGTGTCGAGAAGCTATGAGAATTTGGCAATGGGCGATAGCTTCCAACCATTTTTTGTTTCAATGCATATTCCCGGGAGCTCCAGAGTGATTATGGACAAGCTGAGCAGATGCATCCTACTGCCTCACTAGTGGCCCCTCAGTCCTGTCATTGTGGCGAAAATCTTCAGTCGCTGAGGCCAGCCTTGTTGCGACCTATTCGCATCTCTAGCAAAGCACAAATGCAGCAGCCATTTCGCCCTAATCCACCTGCAGGGGGAGGCCCCGAGGGATGCTCTGATTCATGGTTGGTCCACGGGACTTCTGTATGCTTTCCCTCCCCTCCCTTCCCCCTGATTCCCCAATTTCTAAAGAAAGCCCTTCATCTGAGAAGCAGAGTAATCCTCAATGCTCCTTACTGGCCTCAACAAATTTGGTTCCCTTTCCTTTGCCCTCAGCTAGTATACCAACTATGGATTTTGAAACCAACTCCAGAATTGATCTCGCACCCGCAAGGGTTGACTCACCTGAACATTCCTAGTCTCAAGCTGACAGCTTGGTTTCTCCACTTCCGGTAATCGCCAAGCAGAATAACCTTACCTCCTCAATGTGTGATATCCTTCTGGTTTCACATAAACCATCCAACAGGAAAATTTATCTGAGCAAGTGGAAGAGGTTCTTTATTTCATCTCGACAAAGACAAGTAGACCCATGTTCAACCCTGGTTAGTGTGATTTTGGATTATTTATCAAGTCTTCTCCATTCAGGAGCAGCAGCCTCAACCATTGGAGTACACTTAGCTGCTATCTCAAACTTTCATAATGGGTTTCGAGACTTTTCGCTAATCTCCCATCGTCTCTGCAAAACTTTCTTAAATGGTGTCTTGCATATTAGACCACCCTTCAGGGAGCCCATCGAACCGTGGAATTTAACACTAGTACTATACTCCCTGACACGTACATCCTTTCAACCTGCTTCCACTTGCGACTTTAAGTTCCTGTCCTGGAAATCTCTATTTTTGATAGCTGTCACATCAGCCAGACCCAGTTTAGAGCTTCAGGCTTTGTGTATTAAACACCCTTACATGATATTTCATAAAGACAGAGTATCACTCTGGACCAATCCTTCCTTTCTGCCCAAGGTTATCTCAGACTTGACAATTAACCAAGTGATTGACTTTTCAGTCTTTTTCCCCAACTATTCAAACAAAGGAGAGTACTGTCGTCACTTGCTGGATGTTCATAGACAGTTAAATTTTTACCTGGACAGAACAAAGACAGTACATAAATCAGACCAGCTATTCGTGTCCTATTCAGGCCCGAAATTGGGAAACCCCTTCTCAAAAGTAACCTTGTCCAAATGGCTGAGAAACTGTATATCCTTGATTTACCAACAAAATGAAATTTCTCTACCAGGCAAAGTCAGAGCACATTCTACCAGGTCAGTAGCAACTTTGGTTGCTTTTCATGCAAAAGCATAATAGAATATTTGTGCAGCTGCAACTTGGGCTACCCCTCATACCTTTATCACATATTACAAATTGGATTTGGCCTCCAGGGGAAGAGTGTCTTTTGGTTCATTGGTGCTCAGGAACATCATTCCATAAGGGGCCTCCCAGGACTAAAGGTAGCTAGAGACTCTGGCCCATCAATAAGGAATGAATGAAGATTAACAACAGCAGATAAAGAAGTTATGTTCGTACCATAACGTTCCATCTGTGTTGTTCATCTTCATTCATTGATTACGTCCCACCCTCCTTCCTCCTCCAGAGGCTCCTGGGGATCGAATTGGGTCCTAATCCTGCTTTAGGGTTTCTGCTCAGAGACAGCATTTTACTTATAATGGGCAAACTCAATCTGAGGTAACAGGGAGAAGGGCATTGTGGGTAAAAGTTTAGCTTGAGTTTTTTGGCTGGCACAAGCTTGTTACAAGGCCGACTCTGTTCCAAGGACGGAACCAACACCTATCAGTAATGAATGAATGAAAGATGAACAACACAGAAAGAACGTTATGGCAAGAACATAACTTCTTTTTTTCAAATCAGTGTTACATGATGGCATATGATAATATGTAGTCCATTTTTAGAGTGAAAATTATCAGAAAACTTGTTGTCCAGACTATATAAAGAGAGTTACAGGTAGTGAGATAATGCACTGATATTGCTTTTTAAGTTGTATGTTACTTGAGGGAAGTAGCATTTTTTATAATTATTTTTAAAGGAATGTCTCTTTAGGGATTTGTCTTAATTTGTGCAGAAGATTACTCTAAGGTTTTCCAGCAGAAACAGAAAAGCACGTTATCTCCATACTTTTTATTCGGGAATGTTAACTGTATTCAGCAAAAGCGCTAAGATCACACACTGGCTTGCACAAGAGTGTTGATTTAAAGGAGGATATTTAAGTGAGTAAGGCTGTTTGAGAAAATGTTATCTTTATTGCAGATAGAAGCAAAGCACTGACCAGTTTACTCCACAGAGAAGGGAAAATGAAAATCAAAGAGACTTGCCTTAGTGATTAGTGTCAAGCGTAGCTTTCCTTTTGTGGCCATACTCAAATGTGTGTAGAATTGGAGTTTGTGAGCTAATTAAGAAATGCACATATTGTGTAGAAAAAGAAGCAAGTGCATGTTTAAATTGGAGATTCTGGCATTAGTAGGTGGAAATGTGTTGCATCTTTGCGGTCAACCTGTAATGCTGCATGCTTTAAAACTGTACCATTGGCAGCAAAGAATGTGTAATGAGCAGGGTTGCCATTTATCAATGTGCACCACTGCAAGCCAGTTAATATGCAAGTGGTGATTGACTTTCAGGGCGTATGTGTGGTAAATGTGCACTTCTGCCTTGGAAAATAGCTGAAACTTGCCACAGCCAAATAAGCTTTACACCGTGCACGCACAGATTAGTGTTACAATCCCTGGCTTCCTAAGATTTCATTTGTTTTATACCGAGTCTAGTGCCCTGTAGTGCAGTATTATCAACATCATTTGAAATTTTCCAAAATTTTTGTAGGGACACACACAATCTTTCAGAAAGTTGGGGTAAAAGATAACTCAGCTGGAATACCATGTGTTCTTGGACTTTCCTGTTGATTGGTTATACTTCACCTTTTTATCTCTTCCCCTACTATCTTACCTGTTCATGTTAGGTAGTCCAATCTCACCTTCCTTTTTACATATGGGTTCGGAGCCAATTTACAAGCTGGAAGACTTCTGGTTGGCTCGTGGCTAAGCAGGTATCCCATGGTGCACCAGTACAATCCCCAGATCTTGTTTGCCATGTCGACGAGTTTGGTTGTGCTTCTCTTGGCTCTGGCTAAGTTTTTCAAAATTCTTCATATTGTATTGTATTCAATGCTTTGTTATTGTATATTTAGTATTGCTAATATATTAGGCAGTTGTATTGTTTGCCCTTTTTGAGTGCAACTTACTTTACTAATTGTTAATTGGTATCCTGTGTGCCAGTTAGTTTTAGGTGCCGTTGTGCATTTTTTGAGCATTAGGTAGAGTTTTTGGCGGTTTTCCGCTCTTAGCAACAGGAGCTCCTGTTTTGTCTGTTGTTATTCTGACCCTTTTGGTCACTGTTAGCAGTTGTTTCTGCTATTTTGACATTGTTTGTTTTGGCGGGGATCTGCTTGTGAAGTTACTAGGATTGCAAGTATATTACCTGTTTTTTTCTTAAGAATAGAAATTTATTGTGTCATTTACGGTCTCTCTTGTTTGCATGGGCTTTCCTTTCTGGTCTGTTTAAGTTAGGAAACCTAGTTTCACTACACTGGTCTAGGCCCTTTTAAGTTAGAGGACCTAGTCCTCATGTAACTCCTTTACCTAACTTTCTCTACACCGGGCTAGGGCCGTTTACGTTAGAGGACCTAGTCCTCGTGTAATTACTTCTTAGGGCTAGGTCCGTTTTAGTTAGAGGACCTAGTCCTCCTCCTTTCTCTTTCAATCTCTCTGGGTTGTGTGTGTGTAATATGTCTAAGGAAAGTAAGGAGCATAAAGCTCCGGGGTTCAAAAAGTGTATGAAATGCTCCCAAAAGATGTCCTTAACAGTAGCTGTGTCTAATGCCTAGGGGCTATCATCTTACAGGAGTCGTGTTTGTTCTGCCATGCTTTGTCTCCTAGAGTGTTACAGGAGAGGAAGAACAAACTCATACTCAAGGGTCTATTGAAACCATACTTTGAGAAAGCACTATCCAGTTCTTCGGCTTCCTCTAAGTCTGGGAAATTAAAATCCTCAAAAAGGCCTTCTCCAGCACCGGCTGGTGAGCCACCTCCTAAACAGTCGAAACAATCCAAATCTGCCTCCTCAGCCTTTGGAGCCGAAGGAGAGCATCATGGTGGTGTCAGAGTCGGTTACAGGTGTTTCGGAACCGATCTCTGAACCTATTGATACAGCAGTTGACTCTGCTACTCAGAACCAGTCTGTAAGCTCCCTACCGGTTTCTATAACAATTAAGTCTCCAGTGCCCCCCAGGTCAAAATCCCCAACTATGTCTTCCAGGACCCTTTCAGAAGAAGATGTGGAGAGGGTAGTGCTGAGACTCCTGAAGTTGTCTGCCTTGCCAAAATTATTGTTGGCTCCGACCCAGTCGGCTCCGGAGCCACTTGGCCCACTTTTGCCCTTGTTTGCTATTCCTCCTCTGAGCCATGCTGGCCTTTTGGAGCCGGAGTGCTTGGTGCCAACAAAGAAAATTCCATCTCCAACTCACCTTGTTGCTGCCTTGGAACCGGGTTTGGCTCCGACATGCTCGGTGTTGTCCGTCGTGTCCAGGGGCCGAAGCTGTCCTGTCGGTACTGACAGGAAGGGTTGGAATCGATTTCTTTTGTTCCGAGCCTTATTCTCAGTGCTTCGGCCAGGGTGAGCTCAGACCCTGCATCTATCTCGGAGCCGACAGCTCTGGCGCCGACCCGCGTCTCTTCTGAGCGGGGGAGGTCTTCGGAGCCGGAGAGGTCGACGTTTGAGATGATGAGGAGCGTGCTGTCTCATTCTCCAGCCCCTACCAGTGGCACCAGCACTCTGTCCCCGAGACCACCCACTTTAGTCACAGTCCCTACTCTCTCTGGAGACAGCAGAGACCCGCAGCCTCCGGAGTCATCGGCTGATGGCCCCCACTCTTCGGAGGCTTCCCCGGAATATCCTTCCGAGGAGACTCCCTGGAAGAGGTTATGCAAGAGGAAACATATTGACTCCCAAGATGAGTCTTTGGCATCGGACACTGACCTCGAGGAGTCTGAAGGGTCCCCCAAGTCGTCCTCTGATGATGTCTCCTTTGTGGACATTTTATAGATCCCTAGACAGAGGTGCGACTGGCCCACTGTTAACCCTTCTGATGAGGAGTCAGTGTACCTGAAGGCTTTCGGGTCTCAAACTTCTGTCTCTTGGGCGTCTCCACTTCTTGACGAACTAATGGATCTAGTTAGTCGAAAGGTGTATTCATGACACCGTGGAGCCATTCCCCAGGAGAACCAAATAAGTTCTTGTCTGCTCCTCCTGGTAAAGAGTTCTTGTCCAAGTGTGTTCCTGTAGATGCCATGGTGGTGGCGGCGGCCACGAAAAGCAATTAGCGGAGACCTCTTCATCTGTTCATCGGCCAAACAAGGAGTCTCAGCAGATGGACTGATTTGGGAAGCGTATTTTTAGTTCAGCGGCCTTTACCCTTAGATCGTTGAACTATCTCACACACTTCACGAGGTTACAGAGGGATCTCCTCAAGGAGTTAGGAGATTCCATACAAGGTGCATGTACTGAGGGAGTTCCTGACAAGATTTCTACTCGGTTGTCCACCTTAAATTCTGTGGTTAACTCCTCCATGCGACTTATCTCTTATGCTGCGGATGGAGTGAGTAGAGCAGTGGGTTCCGGAGTTGCCTTGAGGTGCCACTCCTGGATGCGCTTATGTAATTTTGTGGAACCATTCAAGTCTACTTTCACCAGCGTCCCATTTGATGGTTCCTCATTGTTTGGTTCCAAGGTGAAGGATACACTCACTCGGTGTGAGCAAGAAGGAAAGATGCTGTCTGCCATGGGAGTGCTTTTTACTGTCCCTTCCAGACCATACCCCAAGGGTCAAAGGGTGGTAAAATATGGTTCAGGAAGTCCCAGAGGGTCTTTCCTGACACACAGGGTGAATCCTCCTTCAGAGGAAGAGGAGGAGGAAACGGCAGATGTCGCCCTAGAGGCAGGGGCGGTCTGCAATACCAACAAGGCCGTGATTCCTTTCGAGGATGGCCTTATCAGTGCTCCTGATGTGGAGCCCGACTGCGCTTCTCTGGGGCCGGTCGGGGGTCGCATTTCTTTGTACCAAGAAGCCTGGCTAAATATCACCCAAGACAAGTGGGTACAAAGAGTTGTTACCAGAGGCTATATCATACCCTTTTCCCTATCACCGTTTGTTCCCAAAAGGATCCCAGATGTACCACCCAATCACAGGGATCAGGCAACTGTGGTGATCAACAAGTTGCTCGTAAAAAGAGTCATCCAGCCTGTCCCAGCAGACCAGACATGCTCTGGAACTTACTCCGGGTTCTTTTTAGTTCCAAAACGAACTGGAGATTGGAGGCCAATATTGGACCTCAGCAGATTGAACAAATCAGTGAAGAAGGACAAGTTTTGGATGGTAACACTGCAGTCTACACTCCCGTTGTTAGGGAAAGACTTTTGGATGTACTCTCTGGATCTTCAGGACGCCTACTACCACATAAAAATGGACAAGGCGTCCAGAAGCCATTTACGCTTTCGGCTGGGAGCCAGTCACTATCAGTTTTCACGCTCTGCCCTTTGGTCTCACCACAGCCCCCAGGGTGTTCACCAAATGCATGGCAGTAGTGACAGCTCACCTGAGATGTCAGGGATTCCAGGTGTTTCCGTATTTGGACGACTGGCTCCTGACCCCCCCCCCCAACCAGGCATCTCCTCCTCCAAAACAGGAATGCCACGATTCACCTTTGTGTTCAGTTAGGGATCGCAATAAATTGGAAAAAAAACTGCATTATTGCCCTCTCAAGCTGTGATTTTTATAGGAGCAGAGGTAGACACAGTGAACATGACAGCTCGTCTCCCCGCCGAAAGGGCACAGAAATTAATCTCCCAAGTTCAGCGTTTTCTCCCATTGCGAAAAGTCAAAGCGAAGTGGGTTCTTCAGCTCCTTGGGGCTATGGCTTTCACAATTCTATTGGTACCATTAGCCAGGCTGCACATGAGAATTCTCCAGTGGCTTCTGTCTTCCCAGTGGTCCTTCCAATCTCTCCCAATGAGTCATCCTATCCTGCTGACAGAATCATGCAAGAAGGACCTTCGTTGGTGGATAGCTCCCAATCAACTGATCACGGGTGCCCCCTTTGTTCTGGGCCAACCCGTTGCCACTGTGACCATGGATGCCTTCCAGATCGGGTGGTGGGGGGCATTATCTCGGCAGGACTGTCCAAGGCACATGGCGAGAACACGAGGCTCATCTGCATATCAATGTTCTGGAGATGAGGGTGGTGCTTTTGGCGTTGCAAGCACTTCAAGACCTTCTTCCTCTAGGGACAATTGCGATACAATCAGACAACATGTCAATGGTTTGGTATATCAACAAACAGGGCAGTATCAGATCTTACCCACTCTGTCGAGAGACCATGCGAGTTTGGGAATGGGCAATTTCTTCCCAGTGTTTTCTGGTTGCAACGCACATTCCAGGGACTACCAGCGTGATAGCCGACTAGATCAGCCGGGGCAATCCTAATGCCTCGAGTGGTCTCTGAAATGGGAAACAGTGGATCAGATTTTCCGGAAATGGGGACAACCTTGCTGCGACCTTTTTGCCAGTCCAGTCAATACCAAATGCAGCATCTACTTTTCCCTCATTCCCCCTCCGGGGTAGTCTCCCAGAGACACTCAATTTCTATACTTTTTGCGAAGTTTTTTTTTGTGGTGGTGTTTATTTTGCACACCAAGTTTGTTTATTTAATAAATGTATAATTGCCACTGTCATAAGTGATAATTTAATAAAGATGTTTCTTGTTAAAAAAAAAAAAAAAAAGGTATTAAATCACATCTGTTCCAGTGTGCCTTTGTATTTTCATTTAAGTATAATTTTACCTGTTGAAGGAGATGACAGAGGAAATAGAGAGTGGAAATGAGGGGATTGCTACTTGCCTGTCTCAGTGGAGAGAAGTTGAAGGAGTGCATATTTGAGGTATACAATACCCTATGTAAAATGCCTGTTGGAGACTAGATATTGCTGGTGTCTCTTGCTAAAGGGAGGCCTGAACTGTTTGGTGTGATGCCCTTGCAGAAGTGTGTATGTCCACTGCATGCCTTCCTTGAAGACATTGTGGGGATGTACAGTGGGAACAATTAGGATTTATCTAGAAAACTTCATCTCCCTGAAGTGGAAGACTTCCCCACACCTGCCACTTAAACCTCATCCCGCAGGTGGAATAGATGGGCCATTGAGCTGTTTCATTGGTCGGCAAATGAGTTACTTGAATGAGGAGGAAGAGAAGCTTTGTGGTCAAACCATAGATCAGAGCAAAAAACAGACACTGTTCCAAAGGTAGACATCTGTCCAAGTGATTTGACATCCAGAGCCTTGTATATCCTCTCTGTACACTGATCTCCTCTCCATGCCACAGACATCAGTCTGAGACTATGTAGAAAGGGGAGAGCAATCTGCGCCTTTTCATTTTGACCATGGTCAAGGTATTCAGTTGACAGTACACTGCTTCTACTAAAACCTTCCAGAGTGCTAACAACCCTTTTTAGGATATCTTTTTCAATATTTCTAACTTGTTTTGTTAAGAGCTTTTTGCTGTGTTTTTATGAACCTGTGTTGTGGCTTTTTTAGGTCTTCTCTTGTTACATATTTGAGGCAAGCAATTTTACTTCAGGATGATGAATCTCACAGTAGGAGCTTCCATCTTTATTGCTTTTTATGTCTGGAAGAGGAACATCCTATAAACTAAGAGCACTAAATAATACTCAGAGATGGAAACTTGAAAAACTTTTTGGAGCATCCAAAGTTAACTTTTGTTTGGCTTATGGGATGTCTGTTACATGAATAACATTTGTAGGAAATCCTTCCCTTTCTGGGCTAGAATGAGCTAAAAAAAGTCATAACCGGGGTGTCAGGCAGGGTTGTGAGTCCTTAAAAATTCATTCAGTCCCACACAGGCCTGATACTTCTATTTTTGTGGATGTGCCAGCTGGTAAGCCCCCATCTCCAGTGTCTGTAGTGTTTCCACTTTTTGTCAGCCCTCTAGTGGCTTGCAGTGTGGTAAATTACTTTATTTTGATGATGAAATGCATCGCAGTCAGATATTTGCCAGGCATTCACTGTAGGATAGCATATGGTACAGGCCCTTGGGGAAGGACCCAAAAATATCCTTACTATTTTCATAGACCAGGTACTTGGTCTGTCAGTGTCGAGTACTGTTTTTGAAAATCGCACCTGTTCGTCAAAGTGATGTCCTCACTACATTTGGGGAAGGCATCTATCTTTGGGGCATCATTCACCTTCTGGCATCTGCCCTGGTTATTTTTAGATTTATCAGAGTACATTACCACATGACAGAGTTAATGTCTCCCTTCCTCAACAACTGATCCCAGCACCACTGGGAAGTTGGATTTTGCTAAGAGGAAAAAAAAGCCCCTTTGTCTTGAGACATCATTTAACTTGGATGCCATGTCGGGGAGGGGAACAAAAGTTGACACTAGCTTCACAGATTTTCTCTCTGCTGAGGTAGAACACTGATGAGGAATCACTGATGTCCTTCAAGAATGCAACTGCAGTCATAACATATGGGTTGTCCTGCCTCAGGCAGCCCTCGGTTGGCCGGATTCCAAAGTCTGGGTCCGACGTCAGCTGATGTCGCATTTCTCTCCGTCAGAGTGGCTGGAGTATATAAGCATCAGCCGACGCCATCTTCTTCAGTCTTTCTTGCCGCGCGGTGCCCGAAGCAGAAGCAGTTCGCAAGTGCCGGTCGGTCAACTCCTGTATTCTTTGAAACCGAAGTCATCAAAAAAGCTAAGTACCCCGTTGGGGACCTTTTCTTGCCTCAGCCGATGTCAGAAATTACTGAAAAAGTAAATAATTGTTTGTCTTGTGGTAAACAAATACCTCATAAGGATTTCCACTCTTACTGCCTCCCTTGCCTTGGCCCAGACCACGACGTCTCGGCCTGTGCCGCCTGTGCTCGCTTCAACAAGCGCACTCTCAGGCGCCGGGCGGAGTTCGCTGAAGACTTTTTCGGCGAAAAATTTGATTATACAATGCCGTCGGAACAACCCACAACGCAGACCCCTAAGAAACGAAAAGACCGGGACCAACATCCTCGGCCCGCGTCTTCAACCGACACCATGCCAAAACTAACCGCGAGTGCTCCGGTTCCCTCTGAGGCGGTTATTCCACCGCTCCGAACCGAAGACACCGCATTACCGATACCTCCGATACCAGTTATTGATTTTCCTCCGGATACCGAAACCAAGGAAATGCCCGAGACCATTGCTGTTGATAAGGTAACTCCTGCACGTGGAGCGGCTAGGCCTCCCATGTCCATGTCTATCAATGCCTACACACGTGCCAAGGCAGCCAGCAAGTCCAAACATCTTACTGCTAAAAGCATACCTCAGACTACTCCTGAAACTCAGATCATGTCCATGGCCGCAGATTTAATTTCTCTGATCAGAGGCTCCCAGGCCCATCCTGAGAGAGGTTCCCAGCCTCCTCCTGATAAGAGGCCCAGGGTTGATCCCCCTGACCGTCTGCCCTCAGATGAAGATTCTGAGGACTCTGTTCCCTCTGAAAGCCAGGAAGAGCCCTTCCAGACCTATGAGGATTCAGATGCAGAGGACTCCATTCCCTCGGCCTCCCCTCCTGAGGATATTTCTTTTGGGGAAGTCCTGCATTCCATGAGGGAGCATTTCAAGTGGCAAGGCCAGGAATTTTCTGATTCCAGAAAGTGCCTTCGAACCTTCCTTAAAAAGCCTCAACACAGACCCTTAGCTATACCTCCTGTGCTTGATGTTTTGGATGATTTATACTCTGACTCCAGTGTTACCCCTGATACTCTTCCTCCTGCTCCTGTCAAGCCTGACAGATACTATAGGGTTCCAGAAACCCATTCTTATTTATTTAGGGCCCATGCTGTTGATTTAGAAACAATTTCCCAGGGGCCTAAAGGGGTTTCAGCTACCACATCCAAAAATCCTTTGCCTTCCGACAGGTAAGCAAGGTCATTAGAGAGATGGGGAAAGAAGGTCTACACCTCCACTACTTTATCTATGAGAGCTCTCAATTGTCTCTTTCACATGTTTCAATATCAGGATTTCCTGTTAGATGATTTACAGAAAGGTTTGGCCTCTCCTGAGCCTTTAGATAGGAAGTCTTTGCAGGAGGCTGTGCATAATTCTCAGCAAGTTAGCAATCATTTTTTGCAGTGTGGATATGATGCATTGGAGGCTTCATGTAGGGCAGCTATGACAGGGGCGGTCATTCGTAGACATGCATGGCTAAAAGAACAACCTTTACCAGATCATGTTAAGGCAAAACTTCTTGATGCACCCTTGGAAAAGAACAAGCTTTTTGGTGCTAATGCTAAAGATGTGTTAAAGTCCATTGAGGAAAAAGCCAAGTCAGTACAGACAGTCAAAGATTTCCTCCAGGTTCAGCCGCCCAGATTCAGCAGGAACTGGCCTTCTAAAAACTGGTCCTTTCCTAATCCTGAAAGATTTCAAAGGGGTAAAAACAAGCGTGCCTGAGGAAGAGGGCAATACAGAGGATCCTACAGGGGACGACAATGGCAACCAACAAACCAAAGAAGTGACACAGGGGTTTCTCCTGCCCCGCAGGGACAAGCTCAATGACTTTCCTCTACTTCCGTTGACCAAGGAGCAAACAGAAGCTCCTTTGGGCGGAAAGTTATCTCTGTTTTCAAGAAATTGGCACAAACTGACAAAAGACAAATGGATACTGGACATTATAGACCACGGTTACAGGTTTCACTTTAATACCTTGCCAAGAAAACAAGGCATGCCAAACCTTCCACAAAATCAGAGGGCAGAGGCTATCAAGCAAATTTCTCTGCTTGCTCAGATCAAAGCAATAGAAAAAGTTCCACAACAAGAACAAGGTCAGGGGTTTTATTCAAGACTGTTCCTTGTTCCAAGAAAAGAAACTCAATGGAGACCAATACTGGACTTGTCCGCTCTAAACACTTTTCTCATAGTACCAAAGTTCAAAATGCTGACTTTACAGCAACTCCTTCCCATGCTGGGCAAGGGGTCTTGGCTGATTACTCTGGACCTCAAGGAGGCATACCTGCATGTCACTATCAGACACAGCTGCAGAAGATACCTCAGATTTCTTGCAGGGCCAGAGCATTATCAATTCTCAGCATTGCCATTTGGCTTATCTACTGCCCAGAGTATTCACGAAATGCCTGGCATCAGTAATTGCTCATTGCAGGCTCCAGGGGATTCAAATCTACCCGTACCTGGACGATTGCCTCATACAAGCGGACAACAAACTAACCTTGACAAAAACTTGAATTATGTCATACACTTGCTACAGGCTCTGGGATACACAGTCAACTTTCAAAAGTCAAGACTTCAGCCATCCCAGCAAATAACCTTCTTAGGAGCCAAACTAGACACAGCCTCTCAAATGGCTTACCTGACAGAAGACAAGCAAAAGAAGTTAACTCATTACTTCAAAAGTTTAGCAAAGCTCACCCAGATGACTGCAAGGAGTTTCCTACAGGCCCTGGGTTACATGGCATCCTGCATTCTCTTGGTCCCACTAGCAAGACTATACATGAGAAAGCTTCAATGGTACTTAAAAAGCTTATGGTCTCAACACAGCAACAACCTAGAAGCAATTATTCCACTCATTCCATGTCTACAAAAGGAATTTCTATGGTGGGCCACAGTAAGCCAGTTAAACACAGGCATGTCGTTCAAAAAACCTCAGATAACACAGACAATGACCACAGACGCCTCAGACCTTGGATGGGGGGCGCACATGGAGGGCAGATGTATTCAAGGGCAATGGTCCCCAAAGGAAACACATCTGCATATCAACCAAAAAGAAATGCTAGCAGTAATGCATGCCATCGAGGCCTTCGGACAACAACTTCAACAAGACCACCTACTAATACGGGCAGACAATACCACTGTGATGTGGTACATAAACAAGTAGGGGGGCACTCCTTCTTACCCCCTTTGCAGACTGACAATGAATGTTTGGGAAAAATCACTGGGTCTAAACATACAGCTACAATCCCAGTTTGTTCCAGGCAAAGACAATGTTCTGGCGGACAGTCTAAGCAGGAATTTCCTGGACCCCCACGAATGGAGGCTACATCCAGACATTTTTATATGACTCACCTCGAGATAGGGCAGGCCGGACGTGGACCTATTTGCCTCCCACCTTAATCATCACTTACAAAAGTTCTGCTCAAGGACATATCATCCACAAGCTTGGAAAGTAGATGCCCTCTCATTCAACTGGAGCTCCCTAATAATTTATGCATTTCCACCCCTGCCACTGATGACCACAGTGTTATTAAAGATCAAGGCAGAGCAACCGAAGGGGATCCTAATAGCTCCAGACTGGCCAAGACAACACTGGTACCCACTACTACGGAGCATATGTCACAACAAAACGTGGGCCCTTCCACAATGGCCTCAACTTTTGACTCAACACAACTTCAGGACTATTCATCCCAACATCCAGACTCTACAGCTAACAGCTTGGGAAATCCCATAAATAACCTCAATTTACCTCTCTCCAAGGAAGTTCAGTGGATACTAACAGAAGCCCGCAGACCATCCACCAGAAAGGCTTACTCAGCCAAATGGAAGAGATTCAGCATTTGGAATACCAACAAGGGTCATGATGCATCACTTTTGAGCATCCCTCTCATTCTGGAATACTTGGCAGATAAGTTACATAACGGACTCTCATACTCTTCCATAAAAATACATGCTTCAGCTATCTCAGCTAGATACAACACTGATCCACCTGTGTTTTCACATCCTTTGCTAAGGCAATTTCTTAGAGGAATCAAGAATATAAAGCCCCCAAGAAAGGCACCAGTACCAGCTTGGGACCTCAATTTTGTCCTAGAAAAATTGACTTTACCTCCCTTTGAGCCAGCAGCTTCTGTGGAGTTACAATTTCTTTCCTGGAAGACAGCTTTCCTGCTGGCCATAACCTCAGCAAGAAGGGTTTCGGAATTACAGGCCTTAATGGCAATACCACCGTTCATAACTTTTCACAGAGACAGGGTCTCCCTACGAACCAACCCTACTTTTCTGCCAAAAGTGGTATCCAGGGTTTCTTTAAATCAAGCAATTCACCTGCCTACTTTCTTTCCCAATCCTGAAAACAAAGGGGAAAGACCGTTACATACCTTGGACATACACAGACAACTTCGCTACTACCTAGACAGAACCAAGACCAGCAGGAAGTCTGATCAGCTTTTTGTAGCTTACGCCCCTGGAATACAAGGAAAAGCAATTTACAAACAGACAGTTTCAAAATGGATTGGACATTGCATCAGATTCTGTTATTCCTTCCATGGAAAGAGTGTGCCAGCCAATGCCAGACCACACTCCACCAGAGCTACAGCCACCTCTACAGCTTTTTTAGGAGGGGTGCCTACAAAAGACATTCTAGAAGCTGCCACATGGAGCTCCGTGCATACGTTTTCCAAACACTACAACCTCCCTTTATATTCCAGATCCAGAGCAGGGTTTGCTTCGGCAGTCCTGCAGGGATTGATAGCTACACCATCCTTTTCCTAGAGCATACCACCTCCCCCAGCTAAGCTATGGTATTCAACCCATATGTTATGACTGCAGTTGCATTCTTGAAGGACATAGTACAGTTTTGTACCTACCATAAATGTAGATGTCCGATAGATATGCAACTGCAGTCGGTTTTCCACCCTCCTTCCCCTCTATGCCTTGGGTCCACTCCTATCCCTATTATCCTTAGCTGGGGATATCTGTTATGGTGTATCTGTTTATTGCTAATTTATTGTCTGGAAACCTATTTATGTCTTCCAATTTGATTACAGCCTTCATTGGAGGGCACCTGGCATCTGGGGCAAGAAACACTGAAGAAGATGGCGTCGGCTGATGCTTATATACTCCAGCCGCTCTGACGTCGGAGAGAAATGCGACATCAGCCGACGTCGGACCCAGACTTTGGAATCCGGCTGACCGAGGGCTGCCTGAGGCAGGACAACCCATATGTTATGACTGCAGTTGCATATCTATCGGACATCTACATTTATGGTAGGTACAAAACTGTACTTTCCCTCCTGAGGATATCATCCTCAAAAGATTCCAAACCTAATACAAGAGTATTTTTAATGGGGTTCAGAGTATGAACACAGACCCATTGCCATTCCTTCAGTTTTCCGTGCATTTGAGGATATTTTTAAAAAAAATGTATCCCTGGAGCCTGACTTACACCTCTTGACATTCAAGAAATCAGTTTCTGTAGAGTGGAAAAAAGAGCCGAGTGTTTTTATTAGATCTTCATTGCTAGTCCCATTGCCCCCTCATTCTATGCTAGAAGATAATCTAGAGTGGCTTCCACTAAAAACAAAGAAAATAGGTTCCTGGATCATTTTGGTATGAAGTTGTGTACTTATGTGCAATTTTGTTAATCTGGGCTATAAACACCTGAACTGCTGTGCATCATTATCAGGAGATATTTTAAAGAAAATAGAGGGAATTGCAGAATCTCTTGTGAGTTATGCTGTAAGGGTGAGATTTGCTAAATTCAGACATCTCACAGAGTGAGTGTGAGAGCATGCCATTAAATGTGAGCATGATGTTTCTCTCCAATGCTGCAGGTACTGTAATAAGGATATATGCTTGATTCAGTTTTCATCTTCTAATTAAGGATGTCTGTGGCAAAATTCTTCATGCCTTTCTAGACAAACAGTGGCTTTTTTGGCTCTTACACAAAAAGATTCTTCAAGAGGTTTAAAGAGAGGGGAAGATCGTACAAAACTTTTAAATATTTATTTCACCTCAGTTCCTAAATACAATGGGAACTTCACCAATAAGCAGTGATCCTTCATCCAGAAGCAGGAAAGAGATGAACGGTTAAAAAAAGGCTTTGAAGAAGATGAATTGGAAATGAGCTAAATGCTGGGGCAGACTGCAGGGTAGATGAAGGGCAGTAGTCCCCTCTTCTGAAGATAGCCCCACTCACACTTCTAACTTTGTGGCATCCTCCCATTGGCCTTTCTGCACTCCAGCCTAACAGGAGGCAGACTGTTTTCAAGAACAAATGACTTGTTCTGAGTTCATATATTTAGATGAAAGTGCTGATAGCTGTAGGTTATAACATAACCTTTACCCCTTTCCTTTGTTACACCATAGATTCCTGCAGATGTTACGTCTGTGGGAGCATGTGTAGATAAGCATCTTGTCTGGACAGCCATAGAAAGAATTCCATCAGCAGACCAAAGGAAGGTTAGTATTCCAGACTGTTTACCAATAACATATTTCTAATCCTTAAATGAGTTTTCTAAAAGGAGGGGAGAATTTTCAACATGTTAATGCTTCAGACTCTCCTACCTTTGTTGATACCTCAGGAACAAAGATGAGACAAGCCACCGATGCTGTCTTAAGATGAACACGTCATGTTAAAAAACAAATTCTTTAATGCGAACAATAAAAAGTAGCATAAAACAAAGTTCTAGGGTGGCTAAGCGCTTTTGATAAAAACCTTCTTCAGATCCTCACCCATTAACTTTTTCTTATAAAAGGAGTAATAGCCAATCAAGAACAAGCCGAACCGATTAGCTTCTCAAACTGAATCAACCATTTAGCATATCAAGATGACCAATGAGAGACTATTAGAAACTATTTCTTCCAATTGTGAGCATGCCAGTCTCATATTCATTCAGAATAGCAAGCTGGTTCAATGAACTAGTCATACTGAACCATAACATAACAAAAGGACCAATAATTTTTATTCAAGAAGAGTTATGACTATGTCCTTTCTTTTCATTAGATTAGTCATTGCCTGATGCTCTTCAGTACTTAAATTGCAAAAATGTATATGATGTCCATCTTGCCTCAGTTGAGCAACCTCATCTTCACACAGGCGAATGGAATGAATTTACCACCGACAAAATGTTGCACTCAAATATATTTTTGGTAATGATAATGAACAAAGTGAAAAGATATGGAGGCAGTATAAAACCTATTACTTTTGTATGACTTTTCCATCCAGCGGTCAACACTTTTGTTCGCCTGTGTGAAGATGTGGTTGCTCATTTGAGGCAAGGTGGACATCATAAACATTTTTGCAATTTAAGTACTGAAGAACGTCAAGCAATAACTTGTTGTGTCTTTCGGCTTTTCCCGGTTAGGGGTCGCCACAGCGGAACTCCAGTCCGCTAATGATTGACGGTAGATTTTTTTACATGCCGAGTTGCCAGCCCTGACGCACAATCTTCAAAGAAGGTACACCCATTCACGCATGTCTCCACGCAGAAGACGCTCTAACTGAGAATCGAACCGGACAGCATCTTACCGTGAGGCGACAACGCTACCGCAGCACCACCACCACTGAAAAGAAAGGAAATAGGCATAAGACCTACAGATAAAGGTGGAGAAATCGTGGTAATGAACAGCAACCATCATACTAGCAAGATGGACTGCATGTTGAATGATAGATGCACCTATAACAAAATAAACAGCAAGGCTGTGAAGAAACTCATCAAAGAAATGCAGGACATATTGTATGACAAACTGATGACTTGAAGTATTACTCAGGAACAGTATAATTTGTTTGATGTTATGAATCCAACAATTCCAACTTATGAATCCAACAATTCCAACTGTCAGTGGTCTACCAAAGGTGCACAAGAATGAACAAGATCCACCTATGCATCCAATAGTCACAGGTAGAGGGTGGATCACTGAATCACTCTATCTTTGTGGAGGACAAATTAAAGCAACTGCTACCTAAAGCTAGAACAGTACTATGTGACACACCTCAGTTCCTTAACTGCCTTTACGAGGAGTTAGGCAGTAGAACTAAGTATGAAGGTCTGCTACTTGTGACCATGGACATTCGCAGCCTCTTTAGAGTAATACCGAAAGACTTTGGTATTGAATGTATTATAAAATTTGGCCGAGCAAATGATGTTAACACGTCCCTTATTTGTAGCCTATTAGAGCTAGTGCTTGAAAATATTATTTTCATCTACGGAGATGTGTACTATTGGCAAAAATGGGGCATTGCCATGGGTACCCCATGAGCTAATAGCTATTCCAACTTGGTCTTAGTGCAGTGGGAATATGAATGGGCAATAGACCCAAATAATACATGGAACACACAGCTGGTTTCTTATAACCATTTTGTGGCTGACATCTTTATTGTCTGGGAAGGGGACGAATGCAGTTTACGTAAATTCATTGGTTACTTAGAAAGTACCACTGACTTCCTTCAGTTTGAGCTGAATGTGTCATCTAGAACTATTGATTTTTTGGATGTAAGGTTGACCTTAGATGCCACAAAAGGAATAGACACCAGCATTTTCAGAAAACCCACATGGCGCAGTCGTATGTTACATCAGATGAGCATGCACCCAAGGTGCCTCTTTCACAACCTAGTCAAGAACCAGGTAAAGCGAGTGTCCAGATTGTGCACACGCACTGATGATTACTTGGATGAACAGAAGAAATTAGTCTCCGTTTTCACTAAAAAAGGTTACAAAAGGAACAAAATATATATGGAACGTGATGAAGCAATGGAAATGAGTGCCAAGACAATGAACTAATCGTTTGATATGTACTTTAACCTACAGCTCCATTAATGCCTGTGTAAGTGGGATAATCAAGAAATATTGGCCGATTCTGATTTCTGATCCAAAAATTAGGAACATAGTTGGTGAGTCCCCCAGTTTCTCTTATAAGGACAGAAAAAATGTAAAAAGCTGTTATATCAGAATGATGGTTTTGCTAGTGGACAAAATCCGTGTGATACACCTGATGCACCGAAAGGGACATGGAGATGTGGTTTTTGCAAGGCTTATCCACATATTTGTAACAAAAATGTTTTTGTACATCTAGTTACTGGAGTCAAATACTATTTTCATGGAAGGGCAACTTGTAAGAGTGCCAACATTGTTTACATAGCCACTTGCATGTCCTGTTCAGCCTACTATGTAGGCAAAACCAATAGACTGTTTAAAGAATGGATTCTACGCCACTTATCTGATATTTGTAATAGTGTTGAGACCAATGCCTTATATGAGCATATTAAAAATAACAAAACACCGGTTTCAATTCATGACCATAAGTTTGCTAAGAGAGAATTTGAGAAGGGGTGATATATGTAACAACACTGAACTACAAGAAACTAAATGGATTATGGAACTCAGAGCCGATCGTCCACCTGGTCTTAATGATGTTATCCCCCTTAAGCCCATTTTAAAAGCAAGAGGCCTTGTCAAGAAATGCAACTAGCATTGCCACCCCTCTGTTTTTTTCCCCGGAGTGTCCGGAAATCAGTAGGGCACTCTGGTTTTCCTGTTCTCACTCTGAGACTCCGGAAATAAAAATAACTTTTTCAGCGCATCTCTACACTGACAAAAAAAATGACATTGCCATTTCGGTTGATTGGCTGCTTGCTAGCTTTTCTAGCCGATGCCTGCAAAAGCCCATGAAAATTAAGGCATAAAAAAGTGGGGCTTTCAGCTATGTGTTGCCTTTTTCAAAGGTGAAGAAGAAACTTAAGATTTGAAATTTGTTTGCTTTCTGCTGCTTCGGATTGTACTGCTGTTCGGGACGTCTTCGGTGGATTGCCTGGTGTGGTGTTCTTGTGGCTGTATCCTTGTCTGCTGTCTTCTTTGCTGCTGGAGCCTGGAATCAGGAGAAGGAAGGATTTGGGACATTCGGGAGCCCTGTTGCTTGCTTGCTGGAACCTGGAAGGGAAGAATAGTGTTGTGGACCGGGTGGTGGTGTGTTTTTCCCCTGCTGCTTGCTTGGCTTGCTGTGCCTTTGCAACTCGTGTTAGCTGCCTGTCCTGTACTGCCTGAGAGATTGTCTAAGGAGCCCTGCTGCTGTTTTTCTGGAGGTAAGTGGAATTTTAATGTGGCTGGATTGTAGATTTTCAAAGCTTAGTGTGGCAAGGGGAATGAGATACTGCCAGCACAGCCACTAGTGAATTTTGTAAATATTAAACTTATATTAATCCACTAGCTGTGCTGATACGATCTCCTTCATTGATAGTGACAACAAATGATTTGTATAAGATGCTTGTAACTGTATCTAGATGTTCAAAATGTGGTGATTATTAAATAGAACAATTTATAGTTTGTAATCACCATATATGTCTTTATCTGTAGTTTCTAGGATACTGTCTGCAGACTGAGATATATAGCAAGGGTTGGTTTGGCTGTTTTTACTGCAGTTATTGTAATTTTTTATTTTTCATGTGGGTGCATTTTGATTTATTATTTTTCATGTGAGTGCACTTTGATTTATTATTTTTCATGTGAGTGAACTTTTGTGTTGCAGTGAATGTATACTGACTATGTAATTTATATAGGATTCTTGATTGTAGAACAATCCTTTGTCTAGTTTGTCATCACTGCTATGTTTACCTTGATCTGCATTTTCTAGGGTATACCAAGGCTTTGGCTGTTTTTACTGCAGTGTTTTAAATCTTTCATGTGGTTTTGTACTTTGTTACAGTGAATATATAATGACTACATGACTTGTATAACATGCTTGGACAGTAGAACGTTTTTTTCTAGTCTGTCATCACCGTGATGTTTACCTTGATTTGTGTTTTTCTTTCCAGAGTGTCTGTCTAGGGTGTACTGTCTTCGGTATATAGCAAGGCTTAATGTAGCTGTTTGTCATCACTGATGTCCTTCAAGAATGCAACTGCAGTCATAACATATGGGTTGTCCTGCCTAAGGCAGCCCTCGGTCGGCCGGATTCAAAAGTCTGGGTCCGACGTCGGCTGATGTCGCATTTCTCTCCGACGTCAGAGCGGCTGGAGTACATAAGCATCAGCCGACGCCATTTTCTTCAGTCTTTCTTGCCGCGCGGTGCCCGAAGCAGAAGCAGTTCGCAAGTGCCGGTCGGTCAGCTCCTGTATTCTTCGATTCCGAAGTCATCAATAAAGCTAAGTACCCCGTTGGGGACCTTTTCTTGCCTCAGCCGATGTCAGAAATTACTAAAAAAGTTAACAATTGTCTTTCTTGTGGTAAACAAATACCTCATAAGGATTTCCACTCTTACTGTCTTCCTTGCCTTGGCCCAGACCACGACGTCTCGGCCTGTGTCGCCTGTGCTCGCTTCAATAAGCGCACTCTTAGGCGCCGGGCGGAGTTCGCTGAAGATTTTTTCGGCGAAAAATTTGCTTATACAATGCCGTCAGAACTTCCGACATCGCAAACTCCCAAGAAACGAAAAGACTGGGACTGACATCCTCGGCCCGCGTCTACCACCGACTCCACGCCAAAACCTACCGCAAGTGCACCGGTTCCTCCTGAGACGGTTATTCCACCGCTCCGAACCGAAGACACCGCATTACCGACGACTCGATGCGGATACCACTCCGACGCCAGTTATAGATTTTCCTCCGGATACTGAAACCGAGGAAATGCCCGAGACCATTGCTGTAGATAAGGTCACTCCTGCACGTGGAGCTGCCAGGCCTCCCATGGCCATGTCTATTAAGGCCTACACTCGGGCTAAGGCAGCCAGCAAGACCAAGCACCTTACTGCTAAAGCCTTACCTCAGCCTACTCCAGAGACACAAATCATGACTATGGCCGCAGACTTAATTTCTATGATTAGAGGTTCACAGGCCCATCCTGAGAGAGGATCCCAGCCTCCTTCTGATAAGAGGCCCCGGGTTGAACCTCTCTGACCCTATCCCTTCAGATGAAGATTCTGAGGACTCTGTCCACTCCGATGGCCAGGAAGAGCTCTTCCAGACCTATGAGGACTCGGATGCAGAGGATTCCATTCCCTCGGCCTCCCCTCCTGAGGATATTTCTTTTGGGGAAGTTCTGCATACCATGAGGGAACATTTCAAGTGGCAAGGCCAGGAATATTCTGATTCCAGAAAGCGCCTTCGAACTTTCCTTAAAAAGCCCCAGCACAGGCCCTTAGCTATCCCTCCTGTGCTTGATGTTTTGGATGATTTATATTCTGACTCCAGTGTTACCCCTGATTCTCTTCCTCCTGCTCCAGCCAAGCCAGACGGGTATTACAGGGTCTCAGAAACACATTCCCATTTATTCAGGGCCCATACTGTTGATTTGGAAACTATTTCTCAGGGGCCTAAAGGTGTTTCAGCTTCCACCTCTAAAAATCCCTTGCCTTCCAACAGGGAAGCTAGGTCATTAGAGAGATGGGGGGAAAAAGGTCTACACCTCCACTACTTTATCTATGAGAGCTTTAAATTGCCTTTTTCATATGTTACAATATCAGGATTTCCTGTTAGAAGATTTACAGAAAACATTGGCCTCTCCTGATCCTTTAGACAGGAAGTCTTTGCAGGAAGCTGTACATAACTCTCAGCAAGTCAGCAATCACTTCCTGCAGTGTGGATATGATGCACTGGAAGCTTCATGTAGGGCAGCTATGACAGGGGCAGTCATTTGAAGACATGCATGGTTAAAAGAACAACCTCTACCAGATCATGTTAAGGCAAAGCTTCTGGATGCACCCTTGGAAAAGAACAAGCTTTTTGGTGCTAATGCTAAAGATGTGTTAAAGTCCATCGAGGAAAAAGCAAAATCAGTTCAGACGGTTAAAGATTTCCTCCAGGTTCAGCCTCCCAGATTCAGTAGGAATTGGCCTTCAAAAAACTGGTCCTTTCCTAATCCTGAAAAATTTCAAAGGGGAAAAAACAGACGTGGCCGAGGAAGAGGACAATACAGAGGTCCTTACAGGGGACGACAATGGCAGCCAGGAAACCAAAGAAGTGACACAGGGGTTTCCCCTGCCCCACAACCACAATCTCAATGACTTTCCTCTACTTCCGCCTACCAAGGAACAAATAGAAGCTCCCTTGGGCGGAAAATTATCTCTGTTTTCAGACAATTGGCACAGATTGACAAAGGACAAATGGATTTTGGACATTATAGACCAAGGTTACAGGTTCCATTTTCATACCTTACCAAGAAAACAAGGCATGCCAAACCTACCACAAAACCAGAGGGCAGAGGCTATCAAGCAAATTTCTCTGCTGGCTCGGATAAAAGCAATAGAAAGAGTTCCACAACAAGAACAAGGCCAGGGGTTTTACTCAAGACTGTTCCTTGTTCCAAGAAAAGAAACTCAATGGAGACCAATACTGGATTTGTCCGCATTAAACACCTTTCTCATAGTGCCAAAGTTCAAAATGCTGACTCTACAGCAACTCCTTCCCATGCTGGGCAAGGGGTCTTGGCTGATTACTCTGGACCTCAAGGAGGCATACCTGCATGTCCCCATCAGACACAGTTGCAGAAGATACCTCAGATTTCTTGCAGGGCCAGAGCATTATCAGTTCTCAGCATTGCCATTTGGCTTATCTTCTGCGCCCAGAGTATTCACAAAATGCCTGGCTTCAGTAATTGCTCATTGCAGGCTCCAGGGGATCCAAATTTACCCGTACCTGGGCGACTGCCTCATACAAGCGGACAACAAATTGATGTTGACAAAAAACTTGAACTATGTCATACGATTACTTCAGGCTCTGGGATACACAGTCAACTTCCAAAAGTCAAGACTTCAACCATCCCAGCAAATAACCTTCTTAGGAGCCAAACTAGACACAGCCTATCAAATGGCTTACCTGACAGAAGACAAGCAAGAGAAGTTAACTCATTATTTCAAAGGTTTGGCAAAACTCACCCAGATGACTGCAAGGAGATTCCTACAGGCCCTGGGTTACATGGCATCCTGCATTCTCCTGGTTCCATTAGCAAGACTACACATGAGAAAGCTTCAGTGGTACCTAAAAAGCCTATGGTCTCAGCACAGCAGCAACTTAGAGACAACCATACCGCTCATTCCATGCCTACAAAAGGAATTCCTATGGTGGGCCTCGGTAAGCCAGGCAAACACAGGTATGTCATTCAAAAAACCACAGATAACACAGACCATGACCACAGACGCCTCAGACCTTGGATGGGGGGCACACATGGAAGGCAGATGTATACAAGGACAATGGTCTCCAAAAGAAACACATCTGCATATAAATCAAAAGGAAATGCTGGCAGTAATGCATGCCAGACCATTGTCCTTGTATACAAGGACAATGGTCTCCAAAAGAAACACATCTGCATATAAATCAAAAGGAAATGCTGGCAGTAATGCATGCCATCGAGGCCTTTCGACAACAACTTCAGCAAGGCCATTTACTGATACGGACAGACAACACCACTGTGATGTGGTATATAAACAAACAAGGGGGCACCCATTCTTACCCCCTTTGCAGACTGACAATGAATCTTAAATCACTGAGCCTAAACATACAGTTACAATCCCAGTTTGTTCCAGGCAAAGACAATGTGCTGGCGGACAGCCTAAGCAGGAATTTCACAGATCCACACGAGTGGAGGTTACATCCGAAGATCTTCACACAACTCACTTCGACATGGGGCAGGCCAGAAGTAGACCTATTTGCCTCTCATCTCAACCATCATCTACAAAAATTCTGCTCAAGGACATACCATCCACAAGCTTGAAAAATAGATGCTCTCTCATTCAACTGGAACTTCCTAAAAATCTATGCATTCCCACCTCTGCCACTGATGACCTCAGTATTACTAAAGATCAAAGCAGAGAGACCCAAGGGGATCCTAATAGCTCCAGACTGGCCAAGACAACACTGGTATCCACTACTACGGAGCATATGTCACACCAAGAAGTGGGCCCTTCCCCAATGGCCCCTACTTTTGACTCAACACAACTTCAAAACAGTGCATCCAAACCTTCAGACACTGCAGCTAACAGCCTGGGAGATCCCATGAATAACCTCAATCTGTCTCTCTCCAAGGAAGTTAGCGGATATTAACAGAGGCTAGAAGACCATCCACCAGAAAGGTTTACTTAGCAAAATGGAAGAGATTCAGCATTTGGAATGACAGCAAGGGTCATGATGCATCATTATTGAACATCCCACTCATCCTGGAATATTTGGCAGATATGTTACAGAATGGACTCTCATATTCTTCCATAAAGATGCATGCTTCAGCTGTTTCAGCTAGATATAACACTGATCCACCTGTCTTTTCACATCCTTTGCTAAGGCAATTCCTCAGGGGAATCAAGAACATTAAGCCACCAAGAAGGGCTCCATTGCCAGCCTGGGACCTCAACTTTGTCCTAGAAAAACTGACTCTCCCTCCATTTGAGCCAGCAGCTTCAGTCGACTTACAATTTCTCTCATGGAAGACCGCTTTCCTGTTGGCAATTACCTCAGCAAGAAGGGTTTCGGAACTACAGGCCCTAATGGCAATACCACCGTTCATAATCTTTCACAGAGACAGGGTCTCATTAAGGACCAACCCTACCTTTATGCCAAAGGTGGTATCTAGGGTTTCTTTAAATCAAGCTATTCATCTGCCTGCTTTCTTCCCCAATCCTGAGAACAAAGGGGAAAGACTGTTACATACCTTGGACATTCACAGACAACTTCGATACTACCTGGACAGAACCAAGACCAGTAGGAAGTCTGAACAACTTTTTGTAGCTTACGCCCCTGCAGTCCAAGGAAAAGCAATTTCAAAACAGACTATTTCAAAATGGATTGGACATTGCATCAGATTCTGTTATTCCTTTCATGGGAAGACTGTTCCTGCCAATGTCAGACCACATTTCACCAGAGCTACAGCCACCTCTACAGCATTTTTAAGAGGGGTGCCTACAAAGGACATTCTAGAAGCTGCTACATGGAGCTCAGTGCATACATTCTCCAAACACTACAATCTCCCTCTATACTCCAGATCCAGAGCAGGCTTTGCTTCGGCAGTCCTGCAGGATTTGATTGCCACGCCATCTTTTTCCTAGAGCATTCCTCCTCCCCCAGCTAAGCTATGGTATTCTACCCATATGTTATGACTGCAGTTGCATTCTTGAAGGACATAGTACACTTTTGTACCTACCATAAATGTAGATGTCCGATAGATATGCAACTGCAGTCGGATTTTCCCTCCCTCCATACCCCTCTATGCCTAGGGTCCACTCCTATCCCTGTTTCTCTTAGCTGGGGATATCTGTTATGGTGTATCTGTTTATTGCTTACTTATTTGTCTGGAATCCTGTTTTTGTCTTCCAATTTGATTACAGCCTTCCTTGGAGGGCACCTGGCATCTGGGGCAAGAAACACTGAAGAAAATGGCGTCGGCTGATGCTTATGTACTCCAGCCGCTCTGACGTCGGAGAGAAATGCGACATCAGCCGACGTCGGACCCAGACTTTTGAATCCGGCCGACCGAGGGCTGCCTGAGGCAGGACAACCCATATGTTATGACTGCAGTTGCATATCTATCAGACATCTACATTTATGGTAGGTACAAAACTGTACTTTTACCTTCATCTGCGTTTTCTAGGGTATACTGTCTATACCAAGGCTTAGTTTGGCTGTTTTTACTGCAACGTTATTTTAAATTTTTCATGTGGTTTTGTGCTTAGATGTTACAGTGAATATATGATACATGATTTGTATATGCTTTGACTGTGGAACTGTCTTTTCTAGTCTGTCATCACTGTGATGTTTACCTTGACTTGTGTTTTTCTTTCTAGGTGTACTGTCTTGGGTATATAGCAAGGCTTAATGTAGCTGTTTTTCTTTGGGACTGTCAGTGTGAAATATTTCATGTGGTTTTGAGCTTGTTACAGTGAATATATACTGGATATTTTCTTAAATATGTTTAAACGTTTCATTGTGGTGTAGATATTTAAGTTTTGAGACTACTTGCATATTTATTTAGTGACACTGTTGGCCACTCTACCTTGCCATTGGTCAAACTACCAATGTTTTAATATTACTGATGCACAGTAAGACTGGACACTTTGTTAGGGCCTTAAAGTTGCTGATAAGGAGTAGGTGGCAATGATTACCTTGTAGTCTGGGGAAAAGGGGGGCATAGTTAGTAAACTTATGCCAGCCTTTCCCGTATGTGTATAAATCAGACCTCAGTGTGTCTCAACTGCTTGAGCGGGGACCCAAAGCATTGGCTGGACAAATAGGGTGCTGGAGGTCTTCACTTGGCCACTGTGCGCAACTCTATAGCTGTGCCAGTGGGAGGTGGTGTTGGGGATCTGGAGTGGAATGGAAAAAGGGGGAGAAACTAGCCCCAAGTTGACTGGTCTCTGTGCTGTTAAGAAAAATTGTACTTAATATGGGGTGTTGCATCTGAGAATACTGTGGGGCTACATAATTCGTCTTTATCGTGTTGGCCCATGCAGTCTAGTTTGTCATTACACAAGTTATTACTGTTGCAGCCAGTGGGTGTTATGATTGCTGAGCTAAATATTTCATCTTTATCATCGTGTTGCAGCCAGAAAGTATTATGATTGCTGAGCTACATATTTCATGTTTATCATCATGTCGGCCCACACTGTCTGGTTTGTCTTTATGCAAGTTATTACAGTTGTAGCCAGAGGGTATCATTGCTGAGCTACCATGTATTTCGTCTTTATCTTGTCAGTCCACAGTATAACTGAACTTTATTGCTGTGTTCAGACTCTGCTGGATAATGTTTGCATTGGGTTCTACATAATAGTAGAGGGTCTTAACTTGGTGCATTGCTGTAGTGTCTGACCCATGTGTTTTACACACAGTTGAATGCCTTCTGTGCATATTCTGCTGTCACACCAGGTTCCTGTGTAACAGCTGCAGAATGTCCCTCAGGCAGAAGTTGCTTCTGCCTTTCATTGCTTGACCTTCACTGTTAATTTTTCATGTGGAGTATCTCGTTCACATGTTTTTTTTCCTTATACCAACTTGGTATTACTAGGGTGTGAAAGTCTGGAGATTCACATGCTGATTTGATCAACTCTGGCTACTGACTGACACAGGCCCCACCAGGCACTGGTGTTGGTCACAAGTGTTTTGATTTTGTATTAATAGCTGTTTCAGTTTATTGTAGTGTTGAGCAAGGATCCTGAACTAATCATGTTCGGGAAAAGGTCAATGGATTATCAAGAGGCTGAAAGTGTGTCTCCTAAGAGGTTTTTCTGCAGTTATAATAAGGTGTGGGAGCAAAGCTACTCATGGGTGCGACCTGTTATAAATGCAATTGCCATGGCAAAGTGCACATCCTGTGGAACAATTTTCACTGTAAAATGGGATGAGGAAAAGGCTCTGAAAAGCCATCAGATGTCAGACAAACATCAGCAAAGCCTTCAGCTCCAGAGGCAGAACCTTGTAATGACAAAGTTTATTCAGCCACATAGTGCAACCAGTGAAGCTTCCAAAGTGACTGCAGCTAAAGTGACAGCAGTCTATCATGGATTGAAACACGGTCACTCATATGTATCCATGGATTCTGGAGGTAAGCTGACACCGACAGTTTTCCCTGACTTTATTTTGGCTTTGAAATTCAGCTGTGGGTAGACAAAATCTGAGAATATTGTCATGAATGTATTTGCACCTCATTCAGAGGAGCTCCTTCTGCAGGAACTTGGCAATTCCTATTTCTCAGTGGGATCGGATGCATCCAATAAAGGGAACAGAAAAATGTTCCCTTTGGTTATTCAGTACTTTACTCACACCCATGGCACACAACAGAAACTCCTTGATTTCTACGAGGATCATAACGAAAGTTCTGAATGTATCTTTACAAGAATAAAGGACATCCTTGTGCATAAAGGAGTCAAAGTACAAAACATTGCTAGCTATGCTGCAGACAATGCTTCTGTTAATTATGGAAAGCACAGATCTGTTTTTAAAAGTTTGAAATCTGAGGTGCCTCACTTCATTGCAGCAAACTATTTATGCCATTTTTTACACAACTGTGCCAAGCATGCAAGCAAGTCCCTTGCAAAGTTTAATGTGGAGACTCTGGTTTTGAAGGTATATAGTGAGTTTTCAATATCTGCTAAAAAAATGGCACTGTTGAAAGGCTTTTCTTTCCTAGACCAAGACTTTAAGGAAATCATGCACCATGTTGTAACAAGGTGGCTGTCTTTGTTCCCAGCTGTGGCGAGGCTGGTAGAATGCTGGCCTGCTGTTAAGTTATTTTATTAGTCAAGGGACTGAGGACTGTCACCCCCTTATCTGGAAATTTGTGGAGGCCGATGAGGATGGCATCAGTGGGGATAACGCGGAGGCAGAGTGCTACATACATTTCATGCATTACATCCTGCAGGTATTCCACAAGATAGCAAAACTTGAAAGTAACACTCTCTCTGCTCCCGAGTTGTACACTGTCATTAAAAGTCTTAAAGATGAGTTGCAGAGAAGGCTAGATGACCAGTTCTTTGGTGCTAAAGTTTCATCTGCCTTACAGCGCTTTACTCCAGCTGTCGCACAGCAGGTCTGTAGGACCTTCTGTGATTTTTACAGTAAGGCACTTTACCTACAGAAGTGGTTTGACTAGGATAATAGTCCCTTTAAAGCTATGCATGTCCTCAGCCTCCAACAAGCCTGTAACTTGGCCAGAACTGCGTACAGTTGCAGACCTCTTCAAATTGGATGTGGACATTGAAGCACTTTACTCAGACTACTGCACTTTAACTGCTGCACTGCCAGCCCTGTTACAGATGACAAAGGCATCTGTAAGTGATCGCTTGGTGACTTTGTTTTAGTAAAGCGCCAGACTGCAAGCCACTTTACAGACTGGTGCAGTTTGCCCTTTCAATCCCCCACAGCAATAGCTTTGTGGAAAAGTTTTTTTCACTTATGGGGAATGTGTGGACTGATGCAAGAAAAAGAATGCTTGTGTCTCTTGTGAAGGCAGAGTTGCAGGTCAAGCTAAAATTTAACATGAGTTGTTCGCAATTTTATTAATTTGTGAAAAATAACAGCCATTACATGAGGCTGCTAGATCAAATGCCAAGTATAGCTTCAAGTATAAGCAATGATTTCCTGCAAAATTGTGAACACACTTTAAACAGTTGATTTTCTTTCATCCAGTGCTGTCATTTTTGATGTACTGTTGTGTGTGGTGAACCCTTAATGTACTGCTTTGAATGAATTGGTGTTTTTATATCTAAGTAATTGTATTTCCATTTTAGTACTGCCTAAATGTGATATTAGACTTGTGCTGAAGGGTTAGTTTTCCCATGCTTGTGTGCGATGTATTGTTGTATGTAGTGAACCCATGAATGAAGTATTGCTAAATAAAGTTTTTTTTTTAATTTACGTCTGACTCATTGGACATTTTTCTACTTAGTGGTAACTGTATGTGATATTAAAGACTTGTGCTGAAGGATGCTATAGTAAAGGGGCGTGGCTATTAAAGGGAATGGGTGTGTCTTGATTGTGCATGGGGCGGGGCGGGTTTGTCAGGAAATGGCACAGTAGAAAGGTGGCAACCCTAAATGCAACTGATCTAATGAAACATGCCGATTGCTTTATGGACTTGAGTATATACGGGCTGTGTATTCTGCTGTCTTATTTTCTTTCCCTTCACATAAGGAGAAGGTGTTTTTGGCAACAGTTGACTGGTAAATTTGGTCTTGCAATTACTAATAGCTATTGCGTTATTTACATTTGAAGATATTTTTTCTCGATTGGCTGGTTGCAGCTGTTGCTGTGCACAGTCACTTGATCAGAAAAACAGAGTTTCACTAAGAAATAGAGCCACTTTGTTGATAGAAAAGAAAAATCATGCTATCATTCAGGAAGGCCTGCATCTTAGTCAGCGTAGGCTTCGTATTTTGCTCCCTAGTTTTCTTTTGCTTCTACTGGGTGTTTTCACTGACTCTTTTCCTTGTGTGAATATGAATAGTCAAGGTCTAATTTCTATTGGAAGACTAGCTTCCTGACTATGAATAGTCATGACTTGGTTCTTATCGGCAAAAAAGCTTCTTGATTAAAGATGATTGGTCCTTTTGTAATGCTAAATAGCTGGTTCAGTATGACTAGTTCATTGGACCAGCTTGTTCCTGTTTTTTGTTGATTGGTTCTACTGAACTGTATGAATATGAGACTGGCATGCTCACAATTTGAAGAAATAGTTTCTGATAGTCTCTCATTGGTCATCTTGATATGCTAAATGGTTGATTCAGTTTGAGAAGCTAATTGGTTCAGCTTGTTCTTGATTGGCTATTACTCCTTTTATAAGAAAAATCAATGGTTAATGGATGAGGATCTGAAGAAGGATTTTAGCAAAAGCGCTTATCCACCCTAGAACTTTGTTTTATGCTACTTTTTATTGTTTGTATTAAAGAATTTGGTTTTTAACATGACGTGTTAGTTTCACAGCCTTGGTGGTACGTCTTATCTTTGTTCCTGCATTTTCTTTACTTGTTGATACCACCTTTAGTAACGTAGCATTTTTTGTTTTTATTGATTTGCTTCTTCATACCTCATATCTATCCCACCAGAGTCTAGCCTCCCAAATATCTCAGATGCCCAGGTGAGAGCTGCTCTCTCTAAAGCAAAAAACACAGCATCAATGGGACCGGACGGTGTCCCCGGATGTGTGCTACACGAACTCAATGAGGAACTAAACCCACACATAAGGCTGCTGTTTAATCTTAGCCTTACTACAGGATACGTACTCAAAGAATGGCGTACGGCAACTGTGGTCCCACTCCACAAAGGCGGTGCTTCTACGGACCCTGGAAATTACCGCCCCATAAGCTTGACGAGCCTTGTCTGCAAAGCTATGGAGAGGATCATAATGGAACTCATAAATAAAGACATTGGGGACCTACAGACACTGGATCCTACCCAATTTGGCTTTGTCAAGGGCAGATCCTGCCTCTTGAACTTGGTCGACTTTTTCAAACAGTCACTAAGGCCATTGATGAGGGTAAGGCAGTTCACACAGCCTATCTTGACCTAGCAAAAGCGTTCACACAATACCCCACTCGGGCATCATAGAAAAGCTCACCAGCTTAGATGTAAACCCATATGTCACAAGATGGGTTGCAAACTGGCTCAAGGACAGAACACACAGGGTTAGAGTTGCTGGTGCCATGTCAGACTCTATGCCGGTCACGAGCGGTGTCCCACAGGGCTCAGTCCTGGGCCCCTCTTGTTCGGCATTTATTTTTCTGAAGTGCAGGCAATCATAGGAGGATTGTGGTTGACAAAATTTGCAGATGACTGCAAACTGGGCACCATAATTGACACTCCATCAGACACAGACATCCTCCAGAAAGGTCTCATAGAAATGGATAACTGGTGCCAGAGCCATGGCCTTAAGCTAAATGCCAAAAAATGTATAGTCATACCCTTTGGGAAAAACAAGGTAACCCATAATTACCACATAGGTGGTAATCCATTAAACACGGAAGAAGTTATCAGGGACCTGGGGACCCAAGTTGACAGTAACCTCTCTTTGACACTCACATTGCCAAAGTGGTTAGGAAGACCTTCTACATTGCCCACCTGATCATGAAGGGATTCACATCCAGATCAGGAGAGGTCATTGTACCCATGTACTCTTCACTTATCAGACCAATGATTGAGTACAACGCCCCATTCGGAATGTACCTTACCCGACACCTGCAGCAGTTGGAAAGACCCCAAAAGTTCCTCACCAAAAGGATAAAGGGGCTCAAACATATGTCATACGATGCCCGACTGAAGAAACTCCAGCTCTATTCAGTCGCATACCGTCTGCTCAGAGGTGATCTGTGCCTGACATACAAGGCCATGTCCAACCCGAATTAATGGACATGCTCCACCTCAAAAAATCCAAATCCACCAGAGCCACGAGAGCAAGAGACTTAAACCTCAACACGGATATAAATAGGACGTGCTGGAGGGACAGATTCATCACCCAGAGACTCCCTACACTATGGAACAGAATCCCAGTCCATGTGAGGCAGAGCCCCTCACTGACTCTGTTCAAGAGAAATCTTGACGAGTGGATGGGAGATCGTAGGTTTACCCCGGGAATCATCTCTGTGTCACTGCTGGACAGAGGCACAGCAAATTAATTGGTATAGTATTCTCATCCTAAGGGGTGGTGAAAGCCACACACACTCTGGCTAGGCTTATAAATGCCCTAGGACAGATAGCCTAGTATAAACCTATGAACCTATGTACTGTTAAAGTCTGACATGAAGGATGCTTGGCTTACATATCCCTATTCAAGGTCACAGTAAGTTTCTCTGGTTCTTGTGAAGCCTACCACCACCTTCACTTTTCATCACCTTGCCTTTCGGTGTTTTTCACTGTTCCCAGTATGTTTACCAAGTATTTATCCTTGGTGTCTGTGCATCTCAGACTTTGAGTGCATGTTTACATTTGAATGGATGGGCTGTTGTATTCAGGCTGTCCCAGATGGAACTTCATATTGTCATAAATTTTGATCATATCTTCTCTAGCATGCCCAGGGATCTCTAGAAACATTCAGAAGTAAAGTTTGTTCTCCATTGTCGGGGCATTTCTAGGAGTAGCCCTTTACATTTCAAAAGTCAGAGTGATTTTCTTTCAGTACAAGGTTTACTAGCAAGAGGCACAGTTTTAACTGTCATGGAAGTCTTGAGAGTTTGAACTACATGTCCTCTTTTATCCTGATGGTCCCTCTAGCGAAGAGGATTCAGTGGTACCTAAGGAATCTACTGCTACAACACATGTGCCTCTTGAATGTGATTCTGTCTATGAATCCCATCTGTCAAAATGGTGTTTCACTGGGGTAGGTTAGGGAAACTTTGGTATGTCATTCCTCACTCAGAGCATAGATGCTTCAAACCTGGCCAGGGAGCACACACACAGGGTCAGTGCAGGGTTTAGGAGAAAGGAGATAAAAAATCCTAGAACCAGCATATCAGACCTACTTGCCACTCCTCTGAACTGCTAAATGAGGAGATTCTAGTCAGAATTTCCTTGCAGTCAAACACTGGCATTTAGTGCTTCCTCTGTGTACTGGGGGAATGGGCTTCATTGTACTTTTATACCCATAACTCTTATTTCTGGCATATTGGTGGAAGCCAGAGTGGACTGAAAAAAAATCAGTTTCTTGCAGTTCCCTTCTGACTCAGACAGCCTTAGTTTTGCTTGCTTCTGCATCTGAAAAAAATGAGAACTACTAATTATTCTGATTTATTTATTTTTTGCACCTTGGTTACCTGGTTCATTGGCACCTTGGGTTATCTCAAGCTCATCTCTCTCTCATGTTGACAGTTTGGGGGATAGGCCCCTGATTCTGTATTTGGTGATATTTGCCTCAGAGTTCCTTGCCATTCTGAAAAGAAGCCCACAAGTACACTGTGAAGAAATCAGTGGAATTAATATCCCTTTTGTTGTGCAGCACATGACACACTATATCAGACTGCATCTATTCAGCAGGTCGTCAGTTATCTATGGATCCTTTTAATACAGGACTCTCCTATGTCTGATAGAAAGCCCAGCAGTCAGTTGTTGCTGCTGGTATCCACATGGATCAGTTACTTCTTACCAGTTGGTGAACATTCTTGAAGGCATAGTTGCACTTTTGGCCACCCAGCAAAGAGGCTGCCCCATCCATGGGACTTTTTCTGCTGTAGAAGCTTATGTTCCCTCAGTTGAAACAGCTGATGGTTGTGCTTTAAGTTGCTGACATGGAAGAAGAGTATTCTTACACCTATCATCTTTGCCATTGGAGTATCTGAACTACAGCCCTTGACACCATACCATACACTGTTCTATCAGGATAGCTAACCTTGATGCCCGAAGAGGTCTTGAAGCTAGATTGAGCTAGACCATCCAGATGCTTGTCGTCTTTTCTGGGCCATAGAACAGAGGAGAGACTTTGTATCCCCTAGATGTGCACACACAGCTAAGATTTTCTTTGCTAGAACTAAAGATTGAACAAAACTATTTTGACTTTTAATTTTAAACAGAAGAAAGCTGGGCATACCTGTATGTAGGCAGTCACTATTCAAATAGGCAACTGCATTACTGTTTATGATTTTGTTAAGTTCTTAAAAGGACAAGTAAAGGCTCATTTTGCAAGAGCAGAAGCTATTTCTGTTACCTCTTTCAGAAGTATATTTGCACCAAATATTTGTGTGAGAGTTTTCTGTGCCTCCATGCTTGCATTTGTTAAGCGCTATAAGCTAGACCAATTTTTCCTGGCATAGAGCAGTCTTTGGTACTGCAGTCTCACTCAACATGTTTCCCTCAATCTGCATCTAGAGTCAGAGCTTATACTGTTTGACAGGAAAGAGTACTTAAAATTGAATGGTGCTATACTAGTGAATCCTTGTGATAAATATCGTGTAGCTATGTAATATCTTACGACAACAATAGATGTTTGAGTACTGGACTCACTGCTGCAATAGGAACTCCCTTCAGCTTTCCTCCATAAAGCAGAAAAGAAAAGGAGGGCTAAACCCAATATGTATAGCCTTTTTCTAGCTGTGCACTGCAATCCAGGGGATTTCTGAGTGTCTTTGAGATTATTACTGATTTGTCACAGGCACCTTCTTCCAGCACACAAGTTGAGGGTAACCTGCTTTTGATCACACTGAAAACAGCTAAACACTGCCTGGTCTACTGTTCAATTTCTGTTCATTCTGACATCCAGGAGTGAAGGGGGGGGGTCCTTTCAGGGTGTTCAAAACACTGAAATTAGGTATGGATGGGCAGACAACATCTGTGGCATTTCACATTCATAGTGAAAGATACTGCAGCAGTCATTCCAGTATTTGGATATCTGCTGTGACACCTTGTTGCAGTGCTGTACTTTTCCCCTCCATCCTTAGTAAATATGTTTGAGTAACTGATAGAAAATGTACATCAGAACTGTGCAAAAATATAGTTTTAATTTGCACAGGGACACTAGTCTTCAGTGATTGTGGCTCAATAAGAAACAAAAGTCTCACGTTTTCATAATCTAAAGCAAATCATCACAATTCCCACCAGATTTAACCCTACTTCTGTTATCTTAACTCCATTGCCACCATTATACATAGAGGTTGGAGCATCATCCTGTTGTCTCCGTCTGGTCATTATAAAGGGTAGAAGTTGAGCTTGTTTTCATCTCAGGAAGGTCCTTTTCTGTAAGCAGGATAACTTCACTGTTGGGCACATTTGATAATTTTGACTGGGGTCTCCCTTTGGAGTGTCTGAACCATTGGTAAGCTATGATTTATTCCTTGGCTTTCTGACACTACACTATTACAAGAGTGACTATTTCCTTGCAGTTAAACTCATTAAATGGCAGCAACTGTTTTAGTAGTTAACCTTTGCCCTTAAAGCCCATGTTTGAAAGAAGGCATGCCTGAGTTCTGCGGAAGAGACCCGCCTCCGGCAAGATAATTAAAGCTACCTAGCAGCTTAAAAAAAGCAGAGCAGGAAAGCTACAAATACTGCTAAGTCAGCATCTATCAACAAGTGGCTTCCACTAGTGATTTCAGTCTTCTTCTTCTTTCGGCTTTTCCCGGTTAGGGGTCGCCACAGCGGATCACCTGTCCGCTCATGATTGGCAGTGGAATTTTACAGTGTCGAGTTGCCAGCCCGGCGCCCAAACTTCCACAGAAGGCACACACACACACACACACACACACACACACACACACACACACACACACACACACACACACACACACACACACACACACACTCACACTCACACTCACACTCACACACACTCACACACACACACACACACACACACACACACACACACACACTCACACACTCACACCTAGGACCAATTTAGGGTGTCCAATCCACCTGCAGTATGTCTTTGGGATGTGGGAGGAAACCGGAGCACCCGGAGGAATACCACGCGACCACAGGGAGGACATGCAGACTCCACACAGAAGGCACCCCAGCTGAGGATCGAACCAGAGAACCTCTTGCTGTGAGGCGACAATGCTAACCACTGCACCACCGTGGCCGCCTTTCCACTAGTGATTGCTATGCTTATTTAATCAAATTTTGTAACTTTTTTACAGTTTGTTCAGTTAAGCTTGCTGGCTTTGTCTCTTGAACAATTCCCTCACTGTTTAAGTATCTGATTGCACCCCAGCTCTTTAATTGAAGTGTTTTCACTGTGATTTTACCTTTTTTTTTTTCATATGTGATGATGCACATTTCTAGGTTGACTAGTTGTGTAGCTGATAGATCCTCCATTTTGTTATAGTGAGTGTTCTCCTTTGTTAATTTGTTAGATAACATCTCCATTTAGCTAATACATGTTTTCCCTGTGAGTGTGACTCTCCAACTTTTCTTCCTACTTTTGCAACTTAATCTTGCATTGGAGTACAGTTTTCTAGTATTGGTGTAAACTCGGTAAGATTAGTAGTGGTTATTCAGGAACGAGGAAGAGTTTGCTGCGGTTTCTAAATGAAATACATTGTTGGCTTGAGTTCTACTTTCCTATTACTATTTCACTTTTACACTCATTTTAACAGTGACTGCTGGCGCTTTGCTCAACACTGTACTCAACAGATGCAACAGTTTCATTTTCAAATGTTCTTAAGAACCTTGGTCTACTCTACCTCCCAGTTTTACCTGTATAAACAGCGGCTGTAAATTGTTGCATGCCTAAAGTGAGTCTCATAACTAGTCTAGTAAAAGTATTTATTACCTACCTGGTAATGTGCTGAATCCACATTTTCTCTTTCCACACTTATTAGTATACCCCAAATCAGTACCTTAACTATGAGCTGAAACTCTTCCCTCAATAGTTGTGTAAAGAGGCTCCATGTGTAGACAGATAGGTGTCAAGTAAATCAATTTCAGACCTTGTAGGCAGTGTTTCCTCCTTTAGTCCACAAAAATAAGCATCTGGAATGTTGAATTTGCACTTACTGTGTCAGTATCTGTAACCAGTTTGTTTGAAATTGGGTATCCTGAGAAAAAGTAGCAATTGTCTCACGTTTACTGATAACCATGTACTACTTAAACTGACACTTTGTGGGAGAGATATAGTTTTATAATGTTATTGGAGGCAAAGGTTTCACATGAAGCCACTGTAAATAACAAGCAGGTTGTCAGTACCACACAACACCACACCAAACCAATCACACAAGTCAGACCAACCTCATAGACATGCATAAAAGTAACCTACCTAATCCACAAAGGCCTTCTAAGTGTAACTTAAGAAACAAGTACCCTCTGCAGCTTAAACACACAACAGGCAGCAGCTGGTATGAAACATACTTCTAAGAGTCAGACTGACTCGGTTCAAAAGCCCATAAGGCAAACCTCCATACAATTCAATTCCCTAGTCATGGGGAGTTCCCTGTCAGGTCAAGTTCCTGCACCACAATTGCACAGTCATAGTGTACATGGGTGTAAATCACTTGTGGCATAGCTTCATGTACCATGCTGACCCTCTTCAAGCACAGCCTTGATGAGTGGGTGGGAAACCACAAATTTGTCCCAGAGTTTCCACCTTTGTCCCTCATCGACAGGGGCAACAGGTGCTGATTGAGGTTACTTTTTTGGGGATAAACTATTATATAGGCTTGTTAAGGACCCCAAGGCGATTAGCTTAGTAATCGCCTATGATCCTATGAAGAGAAACTTGAGGGATCTCTCTGTATGTGTATCCAAGGCAGGTATGAACCTACACTTGAACAGCATTCTGCCATCACCCAGAATGATGCCATATTACAAACAAAAAGTTATTGATTTCAGCAGTTGGCGTAGCTTCTAATGTCATTCAAAGGAGGTAAAAATATATCTGCCTGGGAGGAGATCCAAACCACACGCACTCTTATTTTGGCTAAATCCTTGTCCACCCGTTAGTGCCTTTTTTAGGCAATTTCAGTCTTCTAAAGTTTCCAACATAGCAAAACAGAATCTGGATGGCATAAAGATATTGCTGCTCAATGCTGAAAGCCTAAGCAAAAAAGACTCCATTCCATACAAGTACTTCTTAACCTGGAAAACAACTATCTGTATTCTCACAGTCGCCTGGTTAAAGTTCAATCCATTGCAGGATTTCAAACCTCCAGACTCGTTAGACAAAATAACATCCTGGAACTCCTCCACGTCCAACTTAACATTAACAAAACCCTTTACCATAGCATAGCTAACTGTACCACTGCCTACTTGTTCCCCTCAGCCCATAGCTGCTACCTAACTAGTACAGAGTCCCTATGCATTAAACCAAACACTAGTCTCCTAGGAGACGTTAACTGTCTCCCCATTAACTGGAAAGCTTGTACATCCTCAACCATGTATGTCCAGAAATTTCTGAAGTTCATGAATACAATTTCTCTAGACCATTTAGTATGTGTCACAACTAGGGGAGATCAAATCCAGGACTCTGTCTTTACCATTGTGGGGCAGCTTTGCTCCCCACCAATTTTAACTTCCATGGTCAGATTGGACCAAACATCAGTCATATGCATCATAAGACTAAAGCCAGAAGCATCTTGCAGTGTTTTGGTATTCAGATGTTGTTTTGGTAATGCTGATCTACTAAAACTAAGTGATACCTGACTAAATTCAGAATTCCTTTCCAACCTGATGATCACAGTGCTTATGTGGAATTCTTTACCCCTAAATTTTTTGTACATGTAAATAGCTGCACAGACGCATATGTCCCTGTCCAAAGTAAATACAAAGCCAAGTTAAACATAACCTCTGTGGTGGAAGCCAAATGTAAGAAAGTTGTACAGTAAAAAAAGAAAATTGCATGCAAAAAATAAATTTCTTAACTGCCATGTTAAAAATGCTCTTACTAAACTCAGCATTGAATTTCATATCCAGATGAAATCAACCAAAGCCCAAATGTAAGATATAAATTATCACCTTAGGTTAGAAGGTTAACCAAAAAGCTTTCTTCAGCTTATGTTAGAAAACTCTGAAACGATGCACAGCACTGCACAGAGCTCATAGTACATTATATCATACGCTTGATGCAGGGAACATAGCTAATACAGTTGCGGATAAATTTAACTCAAATTTTACCCCCTTTCCCTTTCTGTATTCCCAGATCATATAATTGATCTTTACCTCCCCCTCAAATCTCCTAAGAAGAATTCCTCAGGGGGCTCTTCAAGACTAAGAACACTACTTCCATAAGGCTAGATAACATGTCAGGCTACTTACTGATAAGCCTGACACAGGGTTTGTCATGCCTCCTACAGAGGCTGTTCAGTAGGAACCTTCAACAGGCTGTGTGCCAGATGAATGGAGGATAGCAGCAGTCATGCTCTTACACAAAGATGGGGCACCAATGGATTGTGGTAATTAAGGACCTATAAGTCTGACCAGTCTCATTTGTAATGCTATGGAAAGGTTAATTATGGAATTAATAAGTAAGGACATAGGCAACCACAATTTCTCGACCAAAGCCAGTTCATCTTCATCAGTGAAAGATTCTACCTGCTAAACTTGGTCAAATTCTTTGAGACGATTACTAAAATAATGGATGAGGGCATATTGATATTCACCACGTATTAAGAACTTGCAGAGGCGGTTGACACCATCCTACACTTTGACATCACAGGTAAACTGTCCCCATTAAATGTACATCCAGTGTAACTCACTGGATAGCAATTTGGCTCATAAATGGAAACTAGGACATTAGGGTGGGTGAATAATTTTCTCCACCATAAGGCCTTTCACTAGCAGTATACCCCAGGGTTCAGTCCTCGGGCAACTTCTCTTTGGTATTTGCTTCTTGGAGGGCAAAGCAAATGTTAGTTTTATGGTTGACCAAGTTTGCGGATGACTGCAGATTTTGTGTCAAACTCCCGAGAGGGCACCAGGAATTCTCCAAGATTGCTTTTACCAAAGAAATAGCTGGTGCCAAAACCATGGACTAAAACTAAATGCCAAAAATGTGTGCAAGTATCCTTCAAGCACGATTTCTTCTGTAACTATCATGTTTCACAACACACCAATGAAAACTGATTGTGTAGTCTGGTATCTGGGGACTTTTTGTCAATAACAAACTGTCCTTTGATCACCATATATCCACTATTGTAGGGATGTCCTTTTTCATTGCACAGCTTTTATCTAATGATGTGGTGTCCAGGTCCAGGGATGTAGTCATTCCACTGTGATCTGTACTCAGGCTGTTCATTGAATATAAAGCCTCTTTTGGTATATACCTGTCCAAAACACTTCTCACAACTGAAATGACTGCAGTGCTTTGCTTTCTTACTAAACACACAATTTCATAATTTTGTCCCTCTTGTATCATACAGACTACTAAGAGGGTGACCTCTGCCTCACTTATATAGCCTCAGCAGACTGTCTGGCTTGTCAGACCTGTTGAAAATTCACAAGTCCAGTGGTAGCTTGAACACCCAATCAAGGGAGTTTAACCTCTTTTGCAACATAAATAGGATGTGTTAGAGGGATACGTTTTGTATCACAGAGAATACCACTTTTATAGAGTTGTCTTCCAGTCCATATAAAGCAGAGTACTTCTCTTACCGTATTCAGATTTTGGATGACTGAATGGGGAACTGTAAATTCACCCCCGCAGTTTATTACCTCTGTCCCCATGGAACGGGGCAGCAAGTAAATGCCCCAGCATATCCTTGTTCTTGCCTGGCTCTGGGTTATACATACAAAATAGAAGGGATAAAAACTACTATGGGAATGTAAGGATAAGTTTCTTAGGCTCCTCACAGATTAAAAGCCTAGTAAATACCTATGAACAAAAGTAAATTAAACTTATGTAAAACTAGAATCATCAAGATAGAGGACTTAGCAAGGAGGAAAAATGAGGTTGATATTGATCACCAAGATGAACAGATAAGAAAGATACCCTGAGCTTCTTTAAGAAACTGGTGGCCCAGTGGACTGGAATACAGAAAAAGGAGTTAATATTGGAGATGAGTTATTGTTCTTATTAATATTTGTATAAAATTTTATAACATAAACGTACATGTTATATTGTAAAGGAGTTTTGCATTGGGTGCAGTCAAGACTATTTTAAATGTGAGTTGGAGTCTTATCAGTGATTGTTAGATATGTTGGATCCATCCATCCATCCTCAGCCACTTTTCCCATTTTTGCACAAGTGGTTGGGGTGTCACTTCAACAGTGACAATCATCTTGAGCCAGGGTTTACACTGCCGAGTGGCTATTAAAGCAAAAAAAAATCTTAGTTTTAATGTATGTTAACTTTCCAGTGTTGTAGGGTGAGAGAGGCCAGAGAGAATGTTAGTTAATATAATATGAATCTTGGGCTGCTGGGATGGAAAAGGTAGAAGTGTGTGAATTACATTATATGTAGAATTAATATAGGTCCCTTGTAGTTACAAGAATGAATGTCTAGATTAGTGTCCTTGGTTTTAGCTATCAACAATATTTTTTTGTTTTGTTTTTTTTTTAATGCAAACAGGCTTGAAAATTAAGACAAAATGAAAAACATGGAAAATTATGGTTTAGTTTATTTGCCAAGTCATTAGCTTTTTTTCATTAGCAAATGCTTTTAGTGGGAGACAAGAAGTGCAAGCAGTTAACCATGATAAGGCTGTACAATGTCTTCTGATTGAAGTTTATAAAGATTCTTTCATGCATCTGCAAAGTTACTAGCTGTTTGTTCTCATTAACAAGTGCTCTTACTTGGAGATGAGCTGTCTGCAAGTGCAATAAATTAACCATCAGATCTTTGAACACTGTACTGCCTACATTTCTCTCAGCACAATGTTTACTCAAAGCAGGTAAACTGTTCACATCTGGGAGGGGGAGTACACTTCAGAAAAGATAGCAAACCTTGTAAACCCGAACATAGGCTATAGCATTTGCTTTAGCATGGGTAACCTTCATTTTAGAATAGGCAATGTCTGTGAGTGCAGCTGTCAGTTTGGGACAGCTGCCCCTATTGGGGGAAATCTTTTTTTGAAAGTGTCTGCATGTCCTCTCCGCGGTCGAGTGGCGTTCGAAAGACGTGTGAATGGGCGTGCCTTCGTTGAAGGTTGGGTGTCGAACTGACACCTCGGCACCGTAAAAATTTACTGCCAATCATTAGCGGACCGGAGTTCCGCTGTGGCGACCACTAACTGGAAAAAGCCAAAAGAAGAACAACATAGATGTTCATCGTGTTTCACTGTTGCAGTCATTACAGTTGGGTTATCCTGCTGGCAGGCTACCCGCAGTTGGCCCGAGTTCCAAAGTCTAGGTCCGGTGTCGGTTGCTGTCACCTCCTCCCTGACGTCAGTGTGCCAGGGGTATAAAAGATGCAGCTGACGCCATTTTCTTCAGTATTTCTTGCCGCGCAGTGCCCGAAGCAAAAGCAGTTCGCAAGTGCTGGTCGGACGACTCCTGAGATTTTCAAATTCGAATTTCAGATCCGAAGTCTTCATTAAAGCTAAGTACCCCATTGGGGAAACTTTTTTCTTGATCCAGACCGATGTCAGAAAAAGTTAATAATTGTATTTCTTGTGGGAAGCAAATACCTCATAAGGATTTTCATTCTTACTGTATTCCTTGCCTAGGCCCTGACCACGATGTTGCTAGTTGTCAGTTTTGTGCTAGATTTAACCAACGCACTATTAAGCGTCAGTACAATTTTTCATTACCTTACTTTGACAGAAGATTCAATTATATAATGCCGTCGGAACAGCCGACTACCGGAGTTTATAAAAAGCGCAAAGAAAAGAACAGGCATCCAAGGTCCAAAACCGCTAGGCCTGTCGCCGGTTCTCAGTGAGGCGATTTCGCAGCCCCTGACGCCCGCTACCTCAGAGCCACAGGCCGCTTACGACTCCCACGTGGAGCCAGGTCACTGGAAACTCAAGGTATTGGACACTCCAAAACTATTCCCTCAGAAGGGTCCGGAGCCGCTGAGCAGGCATCGGCTTCTGAGGGTGTTTTCAGGCCTACACAGTTGTATGTGAAACCAACTTCAGCTTCAAAGGCAAAGACTAAAGCAGCTCTAAAGACAAAGAAACAAGTACAGCATTCTCCTGGACAGGCCACCATGCCTAAAAAGCAGATGCTTAAAATGGCCGAAGACATAATTACTTTGATCAGGGGTTCCCATCCCCCTCCTGATAAGAGGCCTAGGCAAGAGAGAGAATATGAATCTTCAGATCATGTTTCCATTTCCTCTGATTCCACTTCTGAACAGGAATATTCTCTTCCTCCCTATGAGGATTCTGATGCTGAAGAATCTATCCCTTCAGCCTCTCCTCCTGAGGATTATTCTTTTGGGAAGACCCTGCATACTATGAGGGAGCATTTCCACTGGGAGAGCCAAGATTACTCAGAATCCAAGAAAAGGCTCAGAGACTTACTTTTATTACCTCAGCACAGGCCCCTTGCTATCCCTCCTGTTTTAGACATTGTAGATGATGTATTTTCAGAGTCCTGTCTGTCTCCTGACTCTTTACCACCAGCTCCTGTTAAGCCAGACAGATACTACAGGGTTCCTGATTCACATAAATGTCTTTATAAAAACCCTGCTGCTGACCCAGAAACTATCTCTCAGGGTCCCAAAGGGGTCAAGACTTCCACTGCAAAAAACTCTATCCCCTCTGATAGGGATTCAAGTGCCTTGGACAGATGGGGGAAAAAGATTTATACTTCTGCTACCTTAGCTGTAAGAGCTTTAAATTGTCAGTTTTATATGCTTAAATATCAGCAGTATCTTATGTCACTGCTTAAACAGAAAATGTTGACAAATTCAGAATGTGCAGAAAACAAAGAAATGCAGGATTTATTGCATACAGCTGAACAAGTGGGAAAGCATACTTTGCAATGTGGTTTTGATTCTCTAGAGGCCTCCTGCAGGGCCGCTGTTACAAGTTCCGTCATTAGGAGGCATGCTTGGTTAAAAGAACAGAATCTGCCTGATCATGTTAAAGCAAAACTATTAGATGCTCCATTACAACATGATACTTTGTTTGGTGTTAAAGCAGAAGAGGTGCTGAAGAAAATGGAGGACAAAGCTAAATCTATGCAAACAGTAAAGGATTTCTTACAGGTACAGCAGGAACTGGCCTACAAATAATTGGTCCTTTCCATTGTCAGACAGGCCACAAAGAGGCAGATACAGACGCCCCAGAGGCAGATCACAACCCCAAGGCTCATACAGGCCTAAACAATGGGGTGCATCTACCTCCAAAAGTGGAGAGGAAAAATCACAGCCATACAGAAATCAGTCTCAATGACTTTCCCCTGCCAGCACCAAGCAGTTATCTTCTGGCAGCCCCTTTGGGGGGAAAACTAGCACTTTTTTCACAAAATTGGCACATGATCACCCAGGACAAATTGATCTTAAATATCGTATCACAAGGCTACAGGTTCCACTTTCTCACACCCTGCCAAGGCCAAACGGTATGCCAGGCCTGCCACGCAATCAATGGGCAGAGGCACACAAACAAGTTTCATCCCTCATGAACATGAGAGCCATTCAGCTAGTACCACAGCAAGAGCAGGGACTAGGATACTACTCAAGGCTATTCTTGGTGCCCAGAAAGGACAAAGCCTGGAGACCAATACTGGACCTGTCTATCCTAAACACATTCCTGGATATTCCAAAATTCAAAATGTTAACTCTGCAGCAGCTTCTGCCCATGCTGGGCAAGAAGGCTTGGCTTGTGACTTTAAACCTAAAAGAGGCATACCTGTATGTCCCAATTAGACAATCATGCAGACGATACCTCAGATTTATAGCTGGCTCAACGCATTACCAATTCCCTGCACTGCCCTTTGGCTTATCTACTGCGCCCAGGGTCTTCACAAAATGCCTGGCACCAGTAATTGCATTTTGCAGACAAAGAGGAATACAAATATATCCTTACTTGGACGACTGCCTTATTCAAGCAGAGAACAAGGACATTCTACTACAGCATCTGGCGTTTGTAAAAAGATTACTAACAGGTCTAGGGTACACAGTAAACGAAAAGAAATCAAAACTCGTACCCTCTCAAGAGATAATATTCCTGGGTGCAAGCTTAAATATAACTGCCCAAATGGCTTATCTCATGCCAGACAAACACAGACAACTGACTACTTATTTCAAAATGTTGGCAACAAAGACCCAGTTATGTGCAAGAAAAATTCTGCAGGCTTTGGGCTTCATGGCATCCAGCATTCTGCTAATTCAACATGCAAGACTGCATATGAGTAAACTTCAATGATACCTAAAAAGTGTTTGGACTCAACATTGCCACAGCCTGGAAACAATAATTACCCTCATTCCCTGCCTGCAACAGGAGTTTCGATGGTGGGCAAAAGCCTGTCACCACAACACGGAACAGCCATTCACCTTACCCACAGCCAGGCAGACATTGACAACAGATGCATCAGATTATGCCTGGGGGGCCCATATGGCAGGAAGATGTATTCAGGGCACATGGTCCGCAAGTCAAATGCATCTACATATTAATCAAAAAGAGATGCTAGCTGTTCAGAATGCCCTGACAGCCTTCAAGGATCTACTTCATCCAGGACAACTACTGATAAAGACGGACAATACTACAGTCATGTGGTACATAAACAAGCAGGGAGGCACACATTCCTACCCCCTCTGCAGGCTAGACAAGAACTTGTGGGACACAGCATTGACGTACCAAGTACATCTGTAAGCACAATTCCTGCCAGGAAGGACAAATACTCAGGCAGACGAACTAAGCAGAAACCTAATGGATCCCCATGAGTGGAAATTGGATCCATAAGTCTTCAGCATGATAACAAGGAACTGGGGATGCCCGGACATAGACCTATTTGCCTCCGCTCACAACTACCAACTACAGAGATTCTGCAAAAGGACTTATCACAAGCAAGCATGGAAAGTGGATGCTCTATCTTTCAGCTGGAAAAACCTAACAGTATATGCCTTTCCTCCTTTGCCTCTCCTCCCCAAGGTACTCCTCAAGGTCAGACAAGAGAAACCAAAAATTATACTGATTGCCCCAGACTGGCCCTGCCAGCACTGGTACCCAATCTTAAAGAGCTTGTCTCAATGCCCAGCTTGGACATTACCTCAAATTCCTCACCTATTGACCCAACAAGACAGTCAAATACTACACAGCCAACTCAGGACCTTAAACCTGGCAGCATGGCGGATAATGTAGCCATTCAAGGCACACCTCTCTCTAAAGCAGTGATGGATGTTATTTTGGAGGCCAGGGGGCCTAGCACCAGAAAATCTTATGCATAAAAATGGAAGAGATTATGTGCTTGAAACCAGGCACAAGGTATTGACAAGATTGTTCCAAATATTCCTCAGATTTTGCAATACTTAACTGAGATGCTTGATAAAGGCCTTTCCTTTTCATCAATTAAAATTCATGCCTCTGCCATTTCAGCTCATTACAATACAGAACCACCTATTTTTCCTCATCCATTACTAAAGCAGTACCTCAGAGGGGCCAAAAACATAAGACCTCCAAGCAGAGCACCAATACCTGCATGGGACCTCAACTATGTCTTGGAAAAACTCACACTGCCTCCGTTTGAGCCAGCCTCTGCAGCTAATATAAAATTCTTATCCTGGAAAACAGCTCTGCTCCTAGCAATATCCTCCGCTAGATGAGTCTCAGAGTTACAGGCACTCATGGCTGTGGAACCTTTTATAATTTTCCATCCTGACAGAGTTTCTCTGAGGACAAAGCCTACATTTATGCCTAAGGTAGTGTCCAGTGTGGCCCTTAACCAAACAATTAATTTGCTTACCTTTTATCCAAACCCACAGAATAAGGGTGAGAGAATTCTGCATTCTTTGGACATTCACAGGCAGCTACGCTTCTACTTGGACAGAACCAAAGCTTTCAGAAAGACTGAACAACTTCTAGTGGCATATGCTGCAGGATCACAAGGAAAGCCTATCTCAAAGCAGACTATTTCAAAGTGGATAGGCACTGCATTCGTTTCTGCTATTCACAGCATGGCAAATCAGTGCCTAAGGGCATTAGGCCACATTCAACCAGAGCAGCAGCCACATCAGCAGCCTTCCTCAGAGGAGTACCAACCAAAGACATCTTAGAGGCTGCAACTTGGAGTTCAGTGCATACTTTTACAAAGCACTATCACTTATCTCTCTACTGTAAATCCAGGGAAACCGAAAGAAGAGCAACATAGTTTTGTATGCTTGTTGCAAGTTTAAAATAGGATGGTGGGGTCTGAAAATCTATTTAGTTTGAGTATTTGTACTGCAGGGGAGTATGATTATGCTGTTCTGTGTTTTATATTCCAAATAAAACTACTATTATGAAGCTTAAGAGAATTTTGGGAGAAGAAATCCTCTTTCAGCAAGGAATATTTTTTTATGGGTGGTGAATGAAACTTGGTTTGCAGTAGTGTGAATGTATCAGTCAGACTTAAAAAGAAAAATATAACACAAGATGGTAGGTTTCTGAAGAAATATAAGAATGTGTGAATTCAGTAATAGGAACTTGGACAGAATTCACACGAGCATGAGTATTTAATTTAAATGTTTGGTACACATCCAATAACTTTCCTATCATGCACCATGCAAACTAAGATAAAGATCCAAGGTAATAAAGTAAAATAGAGACACTGGTGCTTTCCTAATTACCTATTAAAAGAGAAGAATATAAGAAATGATTAGTGTAAATGATTGACTCTTGTTCGGGAAGAAAGAAATGTCTTCAGAAGGGAGAGAAAGTGAATAGGATTATTTATTTATTTGTATTTATTTTTCAGGGTAGAGCACGTTGATCTCCATAGACCTCTTTCAGCTTCAGCCTGGGGGCAGTGTCTGGTTAAGTAGACTTGCCCAAAGTCATACAGTTAGGCAGTGGAGGCTGAGAGAACCAAACCTTGCATCAACAGATCACAGGAAAAAAGAAGTTATGTACTCACCATAACATCCCATCTGGGTTGTCTATTTTCATTCAGCCTCAATGAATGGGGTTTCTGATCCGACTTGGCCATTACTACAGCTCATGGAAACCTTCATGCTCTCAAGCTGTCCCCTACCCATAATACATAGCTGCCTTGTCATCTCAGATTATATCTATAGCTTTCAAGACTGTGATAGACCATGATATAGGTAGATATTCGCATACATATATCTATGTATTCAGATATGTAGAACATAAGTTATCTAATTATGAAAAAACATATTAGCCAACTTATGCATTATGGAGATCAGACTTCAATATCAAGAAACATACACTGTGTCCTCAGGTATGCACTGCTAAGGTAGAGCATCAGCAAATTAAAAGGCAGGGGGTTGGAGGGAGGGGAGTTGAGGCTGAATGAAAATAGACAAGACAGATGGAACATTATGGTAGGTGCTTAATTTCGTTATCTGATGTCAATTTTCATTCATCCTCAAAGAATGGGACAGAGTCTCCAGCTGCCTGAGCCCCAGGTAGACGCTAAGGAAGGACATGCCGGAGAACAGTCAAGCCAAATGCAGATCTCCTTGAGACCATATCCAGTTTATAATGATTGATAAAGGTGTGTAGAATTGACCGTGTAGCAGCTGCATAGATGTCGACCATAGAAGCCCAGGATTGGAAATCGATGGATGTCAATACAGGCCTCGTAGAATGGGCCTTTACTGGTTTTTGTAGAGGAACATTCAATTTTGTATAACCCAAGGGTAATACATTCTGTTATCCATTTGGCTATTGTCACCTTTTTAACAGGCTGGACCAATTTTTATGTTGTGCAAAGGAAATAAAAAGCTGGTCTGACTTTCTATTCTTTAGCCCAATGTAAATAGTGTAATTGTGTATGGACAGCCAATGAATGGAATAGGAACTCTCCTTTGTTACTGTAGTTTGGAAAAATAATGCTGTGAGTTACAGCACAAGGGCACTAAATATACAGAACCAACTGATATTGCCAACATTCTGGCAGACAGGTTCACTGCTAACTTTACCCATCTCTGTACCGGAAGAATGCAAAGTTCCTGTAATCACGGCTGCACAGGTAAAAACCACACTCTCCAAAGCCAAGAACACAGCATCCATGGGACCTGATAACATCCCAGTCTGCGTTCTACATGAACTACAGAATGAACTGGCACCCCACCTAAGCACCATGTTCAATCATAGCCTCACCTCAGGCTTTGTGCCCACTGAATGGCACACAGCAATGGTTATCCCACTCCACAAAGGGGGAGCCACCACGGACCCTGGGAACTACCGCCCCATTAGCCTAACGAACCTGGTTTGCAAGGCCTTGGCTCGTATCATCATGGAGCTTATAAACAAAGACATTGGTAATCTCCAAACTCTGGACCCCACCTAGTTCGGGTTTGTAAAAGGCAGCAGATCATGTCTCCTAAACCTGACAGACTTCTTTGAAACAGTCACCAAAGCCGTAGACGAGAGTAAGGTGGTTCACACAGCCTGTCTAGATCTCGCCAAGGCTTTCAACACCATTCCCCACTCTGGAATTATAGATAAATTCACTAAACTAGGTATAAATCCCTATGTCACAAGATGGATTGCCAACTGGCTCACTGACAGAACCCACACTGTGAAAGTAGTAGACTCCAAATCCGACTTCAGACCAGTGACAAGTGGAGTACCAAAGGGTTCAGTCCTGGGTCTTCTCCTGTTTGGTATCTACTTTTCTGAAGTACAGGCTAACACAGAAGGTCTTTGGCTAACGAAGTTCGCAGATGACTGCAAACTGAGAGCCATAATCGAAACTTCTAACAATGTGGACATCCTACAAAAGGGCCTCACTCAGACAGTTGCCTGTTTTTCAAAGCCATGGCCTCAAGCTCAATGCCAGAAAGTGCTTTGTCAGCCCCTTTGGTAAAAACTCTGTACCCATGAGATATTACATAGGTGGTAGTCTACTTAACACCCAAAGTGTGATAAGAGACCTTGGGACACAGGTGGACAGTAGTCTCTCCTTTGATAATCACATCGCCACAGTAGTCAGGAAATCCTTCTACGTGGCACACCTCATCACAAAAGGTTTCTCATCCAGGAAAAAAGAGGTCATTGTTCCCCTCTACTCGTCACTCAGTAGACCCATTATAGAGTACAACGCCCCTTTTGGTATGTACCTCACAAGATATCTACAACAACTGGAATGGCCGCAGAAATACCTCACAAAGAGGATTACCGGCGTCAAACAGATGCCCTACGCAGACCGTCTCAAAACTCCAGCTTTACTCCGTCGCATATCGCCTACTCAGAGGCGTTCTCTGCCTAACATACAAAGCTATGTCAAACCCAGAGCTGTTGGACATGCTCCACTTAAAGAAATCCCAATCTTTCCAAACTACACGCTCTAGGGACCTAAATCTTGTCACCACAATAAAAAAAACATGCTGGAGGGATATATTCCTGTCCCTGAGACTTCCCATACTCTGAAACAAACTACCTATCCTTGTCAAACAAAGCTCCTCATTAGCACTCTTCAAGAAAAAAATTGATGATTGGATGGGAAATAGGAAATTCACCCCAGGGATCACCTCTGAGGCTCTGCTCGACAGGGGCACAGGAAAATAATTTTCTTGGGTGGCGAAAGCCAGGGTACCATTTTGGCTAGGATTATATAGGCCCTAGGGCTAATAGCCTAGTACCTACCTATGAACCTGTAATGGTAGGTCGATGGCCTAATTAATACTGGATTCAGACACTACCTTTGGTAGAAACGAAGCATTTGTACATAAAGAATCTCTGTCCTTATGTAAGATAAGGTAAGGGGGGTTTGAGGACAACATTTGAATTTCTGAAACTTTTCTGGCTGAGGTTATGTCTACTAGAAAGATAGCCTTCCAAGAAAGGAACTTGAAGTCAAACTTGGCTGCTGGTTCACGGGTGGGGGGGGGGGTGCTAGAGTCTGGAGAACTAAAGGTAAGTCCCAAGGGGAAACAGGATCATTCGGGGGGGGAGGTCTCAGTAGCAGCATATCTTTTAGAAACACTTTACACATTTTTGCTGAGGCTAAGGATGAATCCAAAACTCCTGCTAGTTGCACATTAATGGTAGATGCATTTGCTTCTTTGTTAAACAGCTCTGCTAGGAATTGCAGAACTGCATAAGTGGGAGCTGTAAAGGGTTCTATATCATGTTGTTCAGCCCAGATAAGAAACCTTTTCCACTTGGTTTTGTTCAACTTTCTAGTAGCCAGTTTATGGGATAACAGAATGGAGTGGACAGGGGAAGACATCATAGATTGCCCAACTGTCATTGGAATTGGAGAAGCCATGTGGTTAGTTTGAGATTTATCAGATCTGGATAGGACAGTCCTGTCGGATAAGGCAGAAGGTCTGGGGTTGGATCCAAAATCCATGGGGATGGTAGGAGGTGAGGCCACAGGAATGGGAGCCTCACTTGTTGAGGTCAGGAAGGCGCATTGAGTATAACTCTGGTCTTCAGTCTGGATGCTTTCTGTAAAAACTTGGGAATCAAGGAGGTTGAGGATAGAGGTATAACAGACCGGTGGGCCAATCATGGAGAAGAGCATCCCTCAGTGACTCCCCTGCAAGGTGGATTAGGGCAAAGAAGTTGCTGTATTTGTTGTTCAAGAGGGATGCAAATAGGTCGCAGCAGGGCTGGCCCCCACAGACGAAATATCATTTCCGCTAGTCAGTGGCTGAGGGTCCACTCCATGAGGTAACAGAATGGAACTGCTGAGTTTGTCTGCTGTCACGGAGGACTTCCCAGAACATGTGTCACTACCAGAAAGCGATTGGAGGCTATCACCCATTGCCACACTCTGGGAGCTTCTCGAAAAAGGGGATAAGACTTGGTTCCTCCTTGTTTGTCGATATACCAGACTACTGACAATGTTGTCCATTTGGACTGCAATCATTCCTAGAGGAAGGGAGTTTTGAAATGGTTGCAATGCTAAAGCACCGTTGTCATTAACATTTATGTGCAAGTTGGCCTCCTCAGGGGACCTAGTGCCTTGAACTCTCTTTCCCAGATAATGCCCCCCCCCCCAATCTGGGAAGCATCTGTGATCACTAACGGCCTTGGCTTGGGGTGGGGTGAATTGACGACCTTGCTGAGGGTGATCTTGACTGAATCCACCATGCAAGGTAGTCCTTTGCAAGTTTGTGTTATCCGTATCTTTGCAGACACAGGGTGAGTAAGGTAGGACCGTTGGGTTGGTAGCATCCACTGAAGGACTCTCATATGGTACCTTCCAGGGGTACTAGAGTAATAGCCACTGGCAGGGCTTGTAACACTTTCTTGACAGATCTTTGAACTACAAATGATCTTTCTGGTTTGCCTTCTGATGTTGTCAAGTCTAGTTAAAGGAATGGATGCAGTCATAGATGACGTGTTGAAGACTACACCACATGAATTCTAGCCTTTGGGTGGATTGTAGTTGTGACTTTTGATGATTTATGGAGATTCCCAGGGGCAAACAAGTCTATAACACCTGATCTGTCGCTCATACCAGTTGATTCCTGGTTGGGGTGATGATGAGCCAGTCATCCAGATAAGGGAACACACGGATTCCCTGCCATCTCAGGTGAGTTATTACCACAGACATGCATTTAGTAAACACCCTGGGGGCCATGGTGAGACCAATGGGCAATGCTCTGAATGTGGCTCCCACTCAGAAGCGAAGGTACCTCCTGAATCGTCTGGTCATTTTTATGTGATAGTATGCATTCTGGAGGTCTGTCGAGCACATCCAGCCGTCCTTGCCCAGAAAAGGTAGAATGGACTGTACCGTGACCATGTGGAACTTGGTATGCATGACTGACTTGTTTAGCGTGCTGAGATCCAAAATTGTTTTCCAGTCCCATTTTCTTTGAAACTAAAAAGAATCTTGAGTAAATACCGGATCCTATCTGGTCTGGTGGGACCTCTTGGATGAGAGACTTTTTTTTTTCCCCTAGCAACTGTTTTATCTGTATAGTTGTTTCCTGCTGACTGGTCAGAACATTCGGGAGCTTGTTCAATAACAGTGGTGGGAGGGAGAAGGGTATACAATAACCTCTGGTAGTAATCCTGTGCACCCAGGTGTTGTCCGGTAAATTTAGCCCAGCTTTTTGGTGCAGAGAAAAACATCCCCCAACTGCCTCCAGAGGATGGCAGTCAGGCCTCCCTTCAGGAGTGCTGATAGGGTCTGTCAAAAAAAGTATCTCTGACCCATTATTTTGCAGGCCTCCTCTGCCTCGTGGGCATATTGCCATTTCCACCTATTGTCTCTGAGAGAGCCGGCTGCACATGTGTAAGTTAAGGGACTCTGAGACTTTCTAAACAACATTTTATGACCCCCTTGTTGATTCCTCAAAAAGGTGTGTTGGGAGGGGTTGAAAAACATACTGCAATGGCAGACATATTCCCATGTTTTTCACACCTGGAAAGCATCTCTTTTACTGTAGGGCCATCAAATGGAGCATTGACTGTTGAAGACTTACAAGGCACCACAAAGTCACATAGGGGCATCCAGACTTGCCACCTCATGGCTAAATCTGAACCTCCCACCTGTGCACCACCCTCTGTTGCATTGGATAAAAGCTGCATGAATGAATTTACTACAGATTGTAAAGTAGTCAACTGAAGGACCACAGAAGCCTGAACCTGCTTAGTAGTGATCCTTGACAGCATGCAGAAAAGTTCCTTGAGTAAGTCCATTTGCAGCTTTGTAAAATGGGCCAGATAGTTCAGCGAATGGATACCGAAAGTTGCTGAAATGTAGACATGCTTCCCTAGTGTGTCCATTGACCTGGACACACTATTGGGAGAATAGACAGTTGAACTCTCTTCAGCGAGTTCCTTCTTAGTGGCCACCACCACAACCATGAACTCAGCCGGTATAGCCTTACCCCAATACTGCCTTTCTACCAGGGCTGCCATAATTTTGTCAGTCCTTTTCAGAATAAGTTTGACCAAATCCGTCTCCTTCCATGCCTTCCAACAAATCAAATCTACCAATTCATTGGGAGGCGGAGTCATCCAGGAGGAAGATGGGCCAGCACCAAAAGCTTCCAGATGTATCGACTCCTCAGAAGAAGGGCTGTGGGCAGACCAACCACCCTTTTGTTTCAGGAGCTCAAAGATGTCTCAGAAGGAGATGTCTTTGGGTGGTGGGTTGGGGGACCCCTCTCCTTCATCGAAGACAGTATCTGAAGTAAGAGACTCTTCAGGTGAGTCTAAGTGTTTCCTCTTACACTATCTCTTCTGAGGGACTTCTTCGGTGGGATGGTCCAAAGAAATATGTGAAGAACTAGGGATCCCAGACTAGGTTGACTGGAAGCCCTGGACTGGCTGTCCCTGTGGTGTTGAGTGGTGAGGATCATGTGGCAAACTCAGCTGGATGGACAGGGGTGGATCCGAGGGGGAAGGACCAGTCTGACCTGAAGGTTCACAGAAGACCCTCTGTACCACCTCATAAGCAGACCTCCCTGCGAAGCAATGGAGCAGAGGAGAAGGTCACTGATTCTCCACCTACCACAGATCAGCCACCCAAGGAGGAAGCCGGAACCAAGCTGTCCAGCGCCAAAGCTCCAAGAGGGAGGGAAGGCTCCAAAAACATCGGAGTTGATCCAAGGCTTCGAATCCAATGCAGACTTTTTTTTCGGCTTTGTTGTAAGAGTTGTCTTCAGATTCGAGACCTTCAAGGTAGCAGGTGAGGTCGGATCCAATCTCTGGACTTTTTTCTTTGGCTTCGAGAGGGTTTATATTAGAACATCGACTATTTAACAGTTCGAATCACTAAAGGTCGACCTTCAGTGATCGAACTGTTAGAACATCAAATGTTCAGGAAAAAAAATAAAAATAAACTGTGTAAGCAGGGGGGCAAGCCTCCTTGCACCCCCCCCCCGCTACTTAAATCTACCAACTCCGAGACCACACTATATTGAAGTAAACGGAATCTCCCCTTACAAAGATTTCCATTTACTTGTTCAATGTTCTCCAGTTTCGTTATTCTCGTGTCGACAATCTCAGATTCAACATTGTTGGCTTTCGAGAATGTAATACAGACCCGCTTCGAAGAGGATAGAACCTGTGTTGATCTGGGCTTCTTGGAATGATCTCTATGCTTCGAAGTCAAAGGCTGATCACTCTGTAACACCTGCAAAAAAGATTACCCCACCATTTACTGGGAATCCTATACGACACCAAATGTATATGCACAGAGATTCCTGGATTTTGTAAACACAAACTCCTTGGACCAGATAGTCAATACACCAACCAGGGGTGTAACCATACTGGGTCTGGTCCTCACTAATATGGGAGACTACTCCACACCCCCTATTGTAATGTCTTCCCTGGTAAGTTCAGACCACAGAGTGGTCCCTTCGAAGTAAAAATAAAACCCGGACCCCCAGCTAAAGCTGGAATATTCAGCAACTATTGTAAGGCTAACTTTCTGCTATTAAGTGAGAACCTGGCAAAATTTCAAGTGCCCATAAACCTTTCGAGCACTTCTACCTATGCAGAACTGTTCACAGAAACCCTGTAAAAACATGTTAATAGATGCATAGAGGCAGCTGTACCCACCAGGAAGAAGTACAGAACTAACTCAAAAACAAGCCACCCTGATCATCATCATTTTTCGACTGTTCCCATTAGGGGTCATCACAGCTGATCATCTGTTTCCATTTTTTCCTATCCTCTACATCTTGCTCTGTCACACCAACCACATGCATGTCCTCTCTCACCACATCCATAAACCTTATCTTAGGCCTTCCTCTTTTCCTGTTACCTGGTAGCTTCATCCTTAGCATCTTTTTCCCAATATACTCATCATCCCTCCTCAGCACATGTCCAAACCAACGTAATCTTGCCTCTCTGGTTTTGTCTCCAAACCTTCCGACCTGGGCTGACCCTCTAATATACTTATTCCTAATCCTGTCCACCTCGTCACACCCAATGCAAATCGTAACATTTTTAACTCTGCCACATCCAGCTCTAACTCCTGCCTTTTTGTCAGTGCCACTGTCTCCAACCCATATAATACAGCTGGTCTCACAACCCTCTTGTAGACCTTCCCTTTCACTCTTATTGGTACTCATCTGTCACAAATCACTCCTGACGCTCTTTTCCACCCACTCCATCCTGCCTGTACTCTCTTCTTCACCTCTCTTCCACTCTCACCATTACTCTGAACTATTGATCCCAAGTATTTAAACTCATCCACCTTCGCCACCTCTACTCCTTGCATCCTCACCATTCCTCTATCCTCCCTCTCATTCACACACACATATTCTGTCTTAGTCCTGCTGACCTTCATTCCTCTTCTCTCTAGAGCATATCTCCATTTCTCCAGGGTCTCCTCCACCTGTTCCCTACTCTTACTACAGATCATAATGCCAAACAAGCCACCCTGATGAAATCACAAAATCAACTTGGCTGTATAACAGGAGGAAGAAAATCGTGGCAAAAATTAGGAGGTGCAGCACCCAGCAGGATAAAAGCACTCTCATCAAACTAAAACAACAGAATAGACAAAGTCTACCAAAGCCAAATGTGAGTTAAGTTTGGCCTCCCAGGTGAAGGACAACCACAAAGCTAAGCTATGTCCGTAACCTCAAAGGCAATACACAGATGTGTGCAGAGCTCATTTTAAATGGAGACTCCTATACTGAGCCTGAAAATAAAGCAAACCTCCTGGCTGATAAATTCAGCTCCAACTTTACACCTCTCTCCTCCTCAACCTTCCCCTCAGGAAATATCAAATATAACTCCCCCTACTATCACTAGGGAATAGGTCCTTAATGCTCTTTCTAAGACTAAGAACACTGTCAGTGGTCCCAGAGAGTATCCCAGGATGCCTTTTTAATAGCATGAAACATGACCTATCAGGGCCTCTGGAATTACTTTAGCTGTAGCCTCCAAACAGACTTCGCGCCTCAGGAATGGAGGAAGGCAACAATCATCTCTCTGCACAAAGGTGGGCCAAATACAGACCCATAAGTCTCATTAGTCTTGTATTAAAGCCATGGAAAGAATAATCATGGAGATGATCAATAGAGATATACTAAAACATCCAGATACTGGACCCAACCCACTTTGGTTTCATCAAGGGCAGATCATGCCTACTTAACCTGGTGGACTTCTTCGAGAAGATCACCAAACCAATGGATGGAGGGAAAGTCGTTCACCCTGCCTACCTTGACCTGGCCAAGGTATTTGACACAGTACCCCACTCGGGTATTGTTGACAAACTCAAGAGGTTAGGTACAAGCCCATATGTCACCCGGTGGATAGCCACCTGCCTCAAAGACAGGAACCAGGAATTTAGAATTGGAGAGTCCACCTCTACAAGGAGACCAGTCACAAGTGGAGTCCCTCAGGGAATCAGTCCTTGGTCCCTTCCTTTTTGGCATTTACTTCTCACTTCAAGGCCAGTGTCGGTGGTCTCTGGCTGACTAAATTTGCAGATGATTGCAGATTAAGAGCTGTCATTGAATCTCACACTGACACAAATCTTCTCCAGTAGGGCCTGACACAGGAAAACAACTGCTGTCAGAGCCATGAACTAAAACTAAATGCCAAGAAATGCATAATAGTGTCCTTTGGTAAGTCAGCTATCCCTGGTAACTATCATATTGACAACACAGCCCTTAGAATTGACCCAGTAGTCAGGGACTTAGGGACACACACACACACACACACACACACACACACACACACACACACACACACACACACACACACACACACACCTAGCCTTTGATTATCATGCATCTACAGTGGTGAGGAAATCATTCTATGTTGCTTAACGTATAAACAAAGGTATGGCATTTAAGTCCAAGGAAGTCATTGTTCCACTGTATTCGGCATTCATCAGACCTATCATTGAGTACATTGCCTCCTTTGGTATGTACCTAACCAGGCATATAGAACAGTTGGAACGTCCACAGAGGTTCCTCACCAAAAGAATACTGGGCGTAAGTAATATGTCTTGTTCAGACTGCCTGAGGGCCCTCTTTCTGTATTCTGTCTCCTACTGGCTTTTGAGGGGAGGTGTATGCCTGACATACAGGGCATTATCAGACCCCACTCTGATGGACCTCCTCCATATCCACAAAACAAACAGCACCAGAATCACCCATTCTGAATACTTAAACCTTGCCTGCGATACAAATAGGACCTGCTGGAGATGGGTATCTATCCCAGAGACTACTCTGTCTATGGGACAGGCTCCCCATCCATGTGAAGCAGAGTTCCTCCCTAACCAAATTCAAGTGGAACTTGGACAATTGGATTGGAAACTGGAAATTCATCCCTGGTTTAGCACCTTGTCTCTCTAATGGACAGAGGTAACCTGTAAATGGTTCATCTCCCATGCTCATGCTTATGCTTATCAAGGGTGTTGGAATTTGTCAGAGATTTGGAATGCATGGCTAGGCTTAAAAAGGCTCTTGTGGTAGTTAGTGTAGTAAACACCTATGAACCTATAAGACGGTAACAGATCTTTTAATATTAATTTGTTTTTTTTTTTGTTTTTTTTTTTCTTTCTTTGAGGACCCAAGGTTTGAAAGCCCCACATATTTCACATTCCTCATTTAGATGTTGTGAGGCTAGGCAACAGGGGCACAGAGAATGCCCATCCGAAAATGCCATTTTTGTGCCTGTACTCTGTACATTTTTTAAGTCTCTTCCCTGCAATAATCGCTAAAAAAGGAGAGAGAGAGAGAGAAGGAATCAGACATACACACACGCAGAACAAAATAAAGATCTACAGTAAAGATAAAGGGAGGGGAGAAAAAAAAAAGGTTTGTGTCTTTTTTGTTTTGTTTTAAGAATAAGGAAAAAACGGAAGGACCACAAGGGTAGAATCGGAACCCGAGATAACGATAACACTAAGCTAACAGGGAAAGAATTGAAGAAAAAAATTCACTTAGCTTATAAAAGACACTTGAACTCAGGAGCTCTACTGGAACCACATCTGAACGTGAAAGTGGCAAACAAGATCAGAGGTGACAGGGCAACAATGCATTATGTGCAGGGAGAGCTTGAAGGTTTCCACGAGCTGTAGTAACAGCCGAGTCGGATCTGACCTCAATTCTGAGACCCCATTCATTGAGGATGAATGAAAATTGACAACATCAGATCAACTTGGTAATAGCTCCTTAATCCTCTAAGCAAGCTACCTGACACTTAAAATGTCTTAAATTACATATTAAAAATGAAAAATCTTAAAACGGTTAAATGAAAATGAAGTTTAAAAATGGAGTTGAAATAAAAGAAAAAGATTTGCAAGACTTTAACATTTGCCAAATAAAGTGAATCTCGCAGAACAGGAACAGAAAGTGGCTGCAGTTTGCTAATAGGAAAACGAGTGAGTGAGTAGTAAACATGAGAAACTTTTAGCATGACTTGGGCAACAGAAAGAAAGAGTTGTTGCCAAACTTTGAGAGCCTATGATAACAAAAATAAACAATAGATTCTGCAGACATAGTAAAAGATATTTTGGAAATTTTATGAAATTTGTATTAAGCAGAGGAATATGGAAACCAGGAAAAAGCACAAATTAATATTTTAGTGCAAGAACTACCTGAGGCCAAAGTTAGAGGAAGATCAGGCTCAGTTAATAGCTAAGATAGGAAGAGAGGAAATAAAACTGGTGATAATGTAATCAATCAGCAGGGAAGTCTCCGGAAATGGATGATATTCATCTGGATGTTTGGAAGTTGGGAGGGAAGAAAGTGGTAATCTTGAAAATTTCGTTTAACAGTATTTTACAGGATGGGGGAAGTACCAGCAATTTGGAAGAAAGCTATGGTGGCTTTATTACTCAAAGAGGGCAAAGACCCTTCAGATCCATCTTCACAAAGACCAGTTTAAACTTTAAACTGTGATTATGAGGTGTTGTACTTGCTAAGAGAATGGTAAATGTGTTGCTAATTTTGATAGATATGGGTCATCATGGTTTTTTGAAGGGGAGACTAACATTTGACAACATTGGATCGTAATTGTTCTGTTGTATGAAAGCAGAATGTAAGAATTCTCCACTATTATTGGTGGGTCTTGATTCAGAGAAAACATTCAAGAATGTCGGCTGGGATTTTGAGTAGGGCAATGGAAGCATTTGTATTCCTTGATAGAATCGTATGGTTAATTAGGAGGGTATAATAACGTTAATTTGAAGAATATATGAAGGTTTGGTAGCAAGAATTAAGATGGGAGGGTTCATCTCTGAGCTGTGTTTGAACTGAAGAACCAGGCAGGGATGTCCTCTTTGCTTTTTATTTGCTTTATATTTAGAGGCACTGGCAGAGAAAATAAGTGATTCACAAGTTCAAGGACATATTTGGTATGGTAGTCAAGTAAAGTTAGCTTTATTTGCTGATGCTGCAATGTTGTATTTGCTAAACACAAAGGGCATTTCTGTGTTGTGGGATATTTTCAGACAGCTTTAGATCTTATCTGGATATAGATTTAAAGAAAATAAAATACACACATGGATTGGTTCAGCATTACCCATATTTATGGGGACATAAAATGAAGTATTGTGTGTATAAAATGTATATACAGGTCAGAGATTTTTTATCAGCTGGGAAGAAGTGGGTGGTAATTAATGCAGAGTTGAATGGATTTACTTGGGAAGGAAAGAGAACAAGAGTTAAGTGGAAAAAGTTGACTCTACCATAGAACAAGGTAGATGTTCTTCGTGTTTCACTGTTGCAGTCATCACATTTGGGTTATCTCCTTGCAGTAGCCCTCAGTTGGCCTGATTAACAAAGTCTTGGGTCCTGCATCGGTTGCTGTCTCTTCTGTGACGTCAGGTCGTCAGGGTGTATAAAACCTGCAGCCGACACCATTACATCAGTCTTTCTTCCCGTGTGGTGCCCGAAGCAGAAGCAGTTAGGAAGTGCTGGTCGGCCGACTCCTGAAATTTTCGTTTTCGAGTTTCAGAACCGAAATGTTCGACTAAAAGCTAAGTAACCTGTTGGGGAAACTTTTTCTTGCTCTAAACCGATGTCAATAAAAGTAAATAATTGCATTTCTTGTGGAAAGCAAATACCTCATAAAGATTTTCATTCGTACTGTATTCCTTGCTTAGGCCCTGACCACGATGTATCTCGCTGTCAGTTTTGTGCCTTATTTAAACCTCGAACTATCCGTCATCAGTATATTTTCACTTCTAAATATTTTGGTGCTCGGTTCAATTATCCTGATATGTTTTTGGTAAGCCATCCAACTACCGATATTTTGAAAAAAATGCAAAGATAAAGGCAGAGACAGGCCGCCTAGGTCCAAAGCTGCCGACGACGCTTCTCCTAAGCCAGTCACCAGTTCGCCGATACTCAGTGAGGCGCTTTTGCAGCCTCTGATACCCGCTACTTCAGATTTGCAGGCCTCTACTGAGACCCATTCAGAGTCCGGTATGTCGCGAGATGCTTCAACTGTTGAACCTGCGGATGTCTTTACCTTGGATGGGGCCGGAGCTGCTGTGCAGGCACCGGCTTCTGAAGGTGTATTCAGGTCTACTGACTTGCATATTAAACCGACTCCATCTTCTTCAAGGCCTAAAACTCGAACCATGCCTAGAAAACTGATGCCCAGACCTTATGGTCAGGCCTCCTTGCCTAAAAAACAAATTATAAGAATGGCTGAAGACCTTATTACTCTAATCAGGGGAAGCCAACCTTTCCCCTCTAAGAGACCTAGGACTGAGTTTGCTTATGATACTTCTGACCAGGATTCTGAAATTTATGTTTCCTCTGATGACCAAGATTTACCCTTACCTACTTATGAGGATTCTGATGCTGAGGACTCTAGTCCCTCTGTTCCCCCCCCCAGAGGATTTCTCTTTTGGTGAAACCTTGCATACTCTCAGGGAGCATTTTCGTTGAGAAAGTCAGGATTTCTCTGATTCTAAAAAGAGGCTTAGGGATTTCTTACTCCTGCCCCAGCACAGACCTTTAGCCATACCTCCTGTACTAGACATTGTTGATGATGCTTTTCCTGTATCTAGCTTGGCCCCTGACTCTTTACCTCCTGCTCCCAGAAAACCTGATGGATATTACAGGGTTCCTGACTCTCACAAGTTCCTTTTCAAAAATCCTACTGCGGATCCTGAGACCATTTCACAGGGACCCAAGGGCATTAAAGCTACTACTGCCAAAAATCCTTCCCCCTCTGATAGAGACTCCAGGGTGCTGGATAGATGGGGTAAGAAGGTATACACTTCTGCAACTTTGGCCGTTAGGGCCTCAAACTGCCAGTTTCATATGTTGAAGTATCAGCAGCATATTATTGTATTGCTTAAACAGAAAATTATGTTGATTCCTGATTGTGCTGAAAGTAAGGATTTAATGCATTCTGCTGAACAAGTTGGAAAACATACTTTGCAATGTAGTTTTGATTCACTAGCGGCATCTTGCAGGGCTGCTGTAACTGGGTCTATACTTAGAAGGCATGCTTGGCTTAAGGAGCAATCCTTGCCAGATCATGTTCAAGCTAAATTACTGGATGCTCCCTTAAATCAGGACCGCCTGTTTGACAACAAAGCAGAAGCTGTTCTTAAAAAGATGGAGGAAAAAGCTAAATCTATGCAAACTGTTAAAGATTTTTTTTGCAAGTACAAACTCCAAGATTTACTAGGCATTGGCCTTCTAAGAATTGGTCCTTTCCTGCCTCTTCCAGACCTTCTCAGTCCAAATCCAGATCCAGCAGAGCACCCAGGCTTCAGTCCCAGGGTATGCACAGGACTATAAACAATGGGGGGGGCCTCCACTTCCAAATGTGGGAGTAATAAATCTCCCCCTATGGTAAACTGTCTCAGTGACTTCTTTTTAAAACCTCCAAGCACTTCTCAACTGACTGCCCCTTTGGGGGGAAAAATTGCTCTTCATGCAAAGAACTGGGAACTCATTTCCTGGGACAAATGGGTTTTAATATAGTGTCCCAAGGATACAGATTTCACTTCCACACGTTACCAACACCAACCGGTTGGCCAGATCTACCCCCAAATCAGTGGGCAGAGGCCCAAAAGCAAGTAGTCTCTCTCCTAAGCTTAGGGGCTATTCAATTGGTACCAGAAGAGGAAAAGGGACAAGGTTTCTACTCATGACTTTTTCTGGTACCCAGAAAAGACAACTCATGGCATCCTATCCTGGACCTGTCTAACCTAAACACCTTTTTGGTGATTCCAAAATTCAAGATGCTGACCAGTTGCTTCCTATGCAAGGCAACGATGCCTGCTTGGTAACACTAGATTTAAAGGAAGCATACCTGCACATCCCAATCAGGGAATCTTGCAGAAGACACCTACGCTTCAATGCAGGCTTACACGCACAGTTCTCTGCACTGCCCTTTGGCTTATCTACTGTGCCCAGGATATTCACAAAGTGCCTAGCTCCAGTCTTTGCATTTTGCAGGCAGAGAAATATTCAAATATACCCATACCTGGATGATTGTCTAATTCAGGCAGAAAGCCAGCACATGCTTTTGAATCATCTAGCTTTTGTACAAAGGGTGCTAACTTGTCTGGGGTACACCATAAACGAAAAGAAATCACACCTGGTATCCTGTCAGCAAATTATATTCCTGGGAGCAAGCTTGAAGACAACTTCCCAGATGTCTTTCCTCACGCCAGCGAAACAAATTCATTTGGCAACCTACTTCAAACAAGTGGCCACAAAAACCCTGTTATCTGCAAGGCAAATACTACAAGCCTTGGGGTTCATGGCCTCCTGCATTCTTCTAATTCCATATGCAAGAGTGCATATGAGGAAACTACAATGGAACCTAAAAAGCCTATGGTGTCAACATTCTCTGGATCTAGAAGCAATGATTCCTATTATACCTTGCCTGCGCCTAGAGTTCCTTTGGTGGGCAGAGGCCTGCCACCAAAACAAGGGGGACTACCATTCACACTACCCCTTGCCACCCAAGCCCTAACAACAGATGCATCAGACTATGCATGGGGGGGGGGGCTCACCTGGCAGGGAAGTGCATTCAGAGCAAATGGAACCCAAGTCAAATGCACCTGCATATCAATCAAAAAGAAATGTTAGCTGTACAGAATGCTCTGACAGCCTTCAAGGACCACATTCTTCCAGGGCAATTAATGGTAAAGACAAACAACGCCACTGTTATGTGGTACATAAACAAGCAGGGGGGGTACCCATTCTTACCCCCTATGCAGACTAGCCATGGCATTGTCGAACACAGCCTTGAGCTACCAAGTGCATCTGCAAACTGAATTCCTGCCAGGAAAACTGAATACACTGGCAGAAGGACTAAACAGAAACCTCATGGACCCACACGAGTGGAAACTGGAACCAAGGATTTTTAACATTTTGACAAGCAAATGGGAGCCTAGATATAGACCTGTTTGCCTCCCCCCAGAACTATCAATTGGACAAATTTTGCACAAGGACTCCCCACAAACAAGCATGGAAAGTGGATGTTCTGTCCTTCAGCTGGAAAAACCTATCAGTTTATGCCTTTCCTCCTCTGCCTCTGCTCTCCAAAGTACTACTAAAGATCAAACAAGACAAACCAAGGACGATTTTGATTGCTCCAGACTGGCCACTCCAACACTGGTGTACCCCCTCTTGTTCAGTGCATCACTGTTGGCCCCATGGCAACCTGCCTCAGACCCCTACCCTGTTGTCTCAGCAGGAGAACCAGACTCTGCTCCCACAGCTTCAAACACTGAACCTAGCAGCCTGGCTAATTTCCTAATCTCTCCTTTACCATCCCTCAGTAAACCAGTGATGGATATCATCTTAGAGGCAAGGAGGCCTAGTACTAGAAAATCTTAAGCTGAAAAATGGAAAATATTCTGTGCCTGGAACCAATCTCAAGGGATAAGCACAGCAGCACCCAATTTACCTCAAATTTTACAATACTTACCTGAGATGCTTCACAAGGGCCTGTCTTTTTCCTCCATCAAAATTCATGCCTCAGCCATTTCAGCTCATTATAACACAGAACCTCTCCTCTTCTCTCATCCACTGCTCAAGCAGTTCCTCAGAAGGACCAAAAATTTAAGACCACACAGAAGAGCTCCAACTCAAGCCTGGGACCTTAACTTTGTATTGGAGAAACTCACTCTTCCTCCTTTCAAGCCAGCTGCTACTGCAGATTTAAAATTCCTTTCCTGGAAAACAGCATTCCTTTTAGCAATCACTTTGGCTAGTAGGGTATCTGAATTACAGGCCCTTATGACAGTGGAGCCTTTCATCATCTTTCATGTGGACAGGGTGCCCCCTCAGAACCAATCCCTCCTTCATGCCCAAGGTGGTATCCAGTGTGGCTGTTAATCAGTCCATCCATTTACCAATCTTCTTTCCTAATCCACAGAACAAAGGGGAACGGATACTGCACTCCTTAGATGTGCACAGACAACTTAGATTCTACTTGGACAGGACTAAACCTCAAAGGAAGTCTGAACAACTGCTGGTGGTATTTGCTGCAGGGACAGAGGGGAAGGCTATTTCAAAGCAAACCATTTCTAAATGGATAGGCCATTGCATTCATTTCTGCTATAAGCACCATGGAAAAACCTATCCCACAGAGGATCGGACCCCACTCAACCAGGGCTGCATCAACCTCTACAGCCTTTCTCAGAGGCGTCCCTACCAGGGACATCCTAGAAGCTGCTACCTGGAGTTCTGTACATACTTTCACCAAGCATTACCATTCGCCAATTTTCTCTAAATTCAGAGCTGGCTTTGCCACTGCAGTCTTGCAGGGCCTTATAGCTGGTCCTAATACTATCTAAATTCCTCCTCCCATCCTTAGCTTTGGGACTCTACCCAAATGTGATGACTGCAACAGTGAAACACAAAGAACATAGTACAGTTGTGTACACTTACCATAAATGTAGATGTTTGAGTGTATTCACTGTTGCAATCCTGGTTACCCTCCCTCCAGCCCCCTGTATTCTTTTGGCTACTCACCTTTACTATGCTTAAAAGCTTTTTGGTGTATTTGCTTTTTTGTTGGAGGTATAACCTTGTATTTTTATATATTTACTTGCTTCCCATTGGGGGGCACCTGACATCTGGGGCAAGAAAAACTGATGTCAGTTGCCCCCAAAAACTGATGTAATGGCGTCTGCTGCATGTTTTATACCCCCGACGGCCTGACATCGCGGAAGAAGAAACAGCAACCGATGCAGGGTCCAAGGCATTGTTAATCAGGCCGACTGAGGACTACTGTAAGCCGATAACCCAAATGTGATGACTGCAACAGTGAATACACTTGAACATCTACATTTATGGTAAGTGTACACAACTGTACTTTTAGGATTACCCGATTTGAACAGATATGTAGAGCTAGGCATTTAAGGCACATATACATAACACAAGCAGAAGGTTATAAATTAGTGTGGAAGGGGATGATGTTGATCTCTGGAGCAGTCTCCCCATGGGAGGCTGCCTGTAAATAGTTAATTTCCTAGGCCCTTGCTTGTACATGTTCCATCTCCCAAACCCCTGCTTACACTACCAAAGGTACCAGAAGTTATCAGAGAGCCCAGTATTTGGTAGCCTAGTACACACCTATGGACCTGTGAAACTTTTAGTCGGGTTGTAGAATGAGTGTTTAGGAATTTAAATACAGGTCCTTGAGAATAAAAAAAGAACATTATAGTCATAAAGTATTCCAAGAGGCAAGCCAATGAAAATTGAGAAAGTTAATTTTACCAGCAGGGATGTCTGCAAGTAAGGTTACAGAAAATAAGTAAGAGGCAGCTGGAATGTACTTGGAGAAAATCAGTGACTAGGGAGGGGACTGTTAACAGAATATAGGCAAAGGGTAAGGGATAGGGGATTGCCAAGTGAAAGTTCAGTTATGGCAGAGTTTATAGTTGAATCTACAACAGAATCAGCTGTTAAAAAGGGTAATTAGTTGGACATCTAAAACATTGCACTACAATTGTAAGAGTCAGAGGATTTTAGAAAAGATTGGAAAAAGTGACTGAAAAGTCAGTTTACTAAATAACATGGCTCCCAAGTATTCCAGAATCCAGAAGGTTTAGAATTTTTGCTTTGAAGTGTCTGCATTGGATATTTTTATAGCCCAAGCAAACTTCAGATACTTTTTTCCTCAGGTACGATAGGAAAGTGAGAGGTAATTGGGAACTTGTGTTCTGGGAATGTAACAAGTTGGTAATTTTTAAAGATTTTATACAATTCTGTCAGAAGTTTTGCGGGAACAAGTTGCTGTGACTAAGGAAATAATTCTTTTGAACTGGGACATGAGCTTTGAATTGCATAAACTTATTAAGGCCTTTTTATGTTTAATCCTACTGGCTGCCAAAAAAGCAGTTATTTGATAACAGAAATCAAGATTTAAACCAGCTGTAATTGAAGTACTGGAGATAAAAGAATTGGAGGTGTATCTTTGGAAAAAGAAATTAGTAAATTACATAGAAGTAAATGGAATCTGGGAAAATATATGCAGGATAATGTTTAGGAAGAGGAATAAGGTTTAAAGGAAGGAAAGAATTGAACAGTATATGTAATGGAGTGAGTAATTGTTAAAAAGGAAATGTGTATAATATGAAAAATGTTGCTGTTTTTTCTTAATGTATATGTGTCTGATTCACTGTTTTTGTTGTGATTTAATAAAGATGTTTAAGTCTGTGACAATAGCAGGTGCTGCCAACCATGCAAGGAGAAATAGGGCAATGGATTTGTAACATATGCCAGCAAGGTTAGCTGGAATTTTGTAAATAATTATATGTCATTTGTATATGAAACTGATTTGTACAGGTGCTTGTGCTGAAAATGTTTTTGTGAGGTTTGCTTGTGTCAGACTGTATCAAAAGTGCTCCCTGTTGGAAGGAAAATAAATCTATACATTGTAACGGCATGTACTGGAAGTGATGAGGTTAATCTTAATCCACCTGGCTTTGCAAAATATTCTTGAAATTAAATTATTTTGTGGGGTAAGCCATAAAGATGTTATTCCACAGCTTTGAATGGAACCAGAGACACAATGTCTGTGCTAGAGAACAGTTGGAAGCTCCTGTAGGAATACTGAAATGGTTTTATGACTTCCAGGAGATCTCGGCAAAGCTCTGTGTTTATGGTAGCACATAGGTGCAAAAATCCTGCCAGCATCTAGTGTTGTTGATAGCACAGGAAACAGAGTCAGATGACCAGATGTGTGTGATGTCATTCTGTAAGCCAAAAATAATTTGATACTAGTAGGAGTTTGGGCCACTTATCCATTATCTTGCCTTGCTCTGTTCCAAATGTAACTTAACTAGGGAAGAGTAATTCTTTTAGTCAGTCAGGAATAGATAGTGAAATTATCTAAATACTGTTTTTCTGCAACTGTGTGAAACTTTCCATTGGTGTTATTTTTAATATTCCCTGTGCAACTCTGGTGTTTGCTGTAAGTAGATATTTAGTATTTTCATGTTCTGTTACTATTTATTATGAAATATATTTAAACTTTTCATTGTGGATTGGTCCTTTTTTTTTAGAAACTATTATGTTTTCAAAGTATTTACATATATTTATTTGGTGATAACTCTGGGCACTCCTGAAAGCCTTGCTGTTTGGTCAGCATTATCATTTGTATTATTAACTTCACTCAGCATAATTGGATACCCTTTTAAGAGCATTATAGTAACTGTGACTGGTGCCAGTGAATGTACCTTATAGTTTGGGTAAAGTTGGTAGAGTGGGTAATCTGTGCCAGCCTGTCCCAGGTGTGTGTATCAGCTACTTGGGGCAGGAACATTCCCCAGGTCCCCAATAAAGTTCTTCACTGGCACTGGTATCACAGTGCCAGTGGAGAGCTTTATTGGGGACCTGGGAAGGGACAGATAGAGACACCCAGACCCCGGGTTGAGTGTGTGCCCTATGTGCTCTTAAAGGAAATTGTGCTTGATGCTGAGAGGTCTGCATCTAGAAGTACTAAGTGTATCCATTTGTATTCCAAGTGAACGTCCCTTTCCATGGTCAGTGGTGAAGATTCAGGCTCCTTGATTACTGGCCCAGCATGGGGACATCACCAATTCTGAAAAGGAGTATAACACGCCCTAATGCTGTCCTGCATTGCCATCAGTGGCAAACAGTCATGTCACTTGGGGTGGTAATAGAAGCCTGCAGTCTTTGATTTTCTAACACTAAAGGTGACTGTTAACTGTTGAGCCACTGACTGGTGGCTGCATGACTGTGGAGACTTGCAATGTCCTTGCTCTATATGTATACCCTCCCTTGCCCTCACTAGTAATGGTTACCTCCAGGTTGTGACTTGGTGAACTGTTAGTGTGCCTCCAGGATGCCCACTACCAGTGCTACCTGTTCTTCAAGGGATTGTGACTTTTTACTTTTTGAACTTGCATCTGTAGTTTTCTGATGGGATTATATTAGTTTGTCTTCTAGTTATCCCTTTCTACTGTCTAATCTTGTTTATATTAAAGTTATTTTCACCTTTGCACTCAAGATGTCAGTTCATTGCCAAATGAATATAAGATCTTGTGTAAAGATTTTTTGTAGTTTACAGCTCAATGAGGGGGACTTCCATGTTTTTTTTGTTTTTTTTTATACTGTCGTTTGTTTGTTTTACTCTTCAGGGTGCTTTTATTGGGTTGCATACTCTGATACTTACATTTGTGTGTCTGCTGGTTGTAAACTATTGCTCTTCTATTGTGCATCTGCTTGTGGGAAATTTAAGCTGGACAGTCATCCAGTCCCTGGGGATGGCAGTATGTTTAGATGGCTCAGTAGTTTATCTGCTTAACTGGTGGTTAATGGCATTCTCAAACTGTAAAAAACAATCACCGTTGTGGTATTCATGAAGGTAGCGATGTCGTATGTGCCATGCAGTAGGTTTGTGTTTGTCTTAGAAGAAATATCCATTTATTTTGGATTGGGTAGCTTGGGTTTTAATTACACATTTGCTGTTCTTAGTGCATCATGTCTTCGTCTTGGCTCCATGGTGCAGAGGTGTGGAGCCCTGAATGCAACCAAGCCGACCAAGGCTTGATTAGTTGCCTGGTTCTGTAGGAGCCAAGGCAAGGAGGGAGAGGAATGAAGGGTTTTAGCCCACTTGCCTTTCTCTAGGGGGTGGGGGTGGAATGGTTACAGGTGCGTAATGAACATACTGGGTAGTACATTTTCTCAAGTAGTGACTTGGGAAACCACCACCTGTGGTGTGGAATTCAAGGGTAACGCTGCTAACTCTAAAGGGCATCTAACATTGTCTGTCCATGGCATGCTACTTCCCTCATAAATTGAGAATGGGCAGGGGCTGTAAGACAGAAAAAAAATCATGAACCACCCTAGTTGACCCTCACCCCAGTGATGGGGAACTAATGTGTGATTTGCCAGGAGTTTGTCTGATGATTGGTAGGCAGTGGAGACAAAAATCTGGGAGAGACAAAATTGCATTATGGATGCTGTTCATTGTACTTGACTATCTCATTGTGTGTTTTTCTTTATGTACTGCCTTGTCTGCATGCTGATCTTATGTCCTATACTTTTATTTAATCAGTTGCTTGTTTAATAACTGAATCAGTGTTCAACTTAAATATATTAAGAAACAAAATGTTCCATTTTTGTTTTATAAATATTAGTTTTGCTACTTAACTAAAATACAGAGTGCATTCAAATTATTTTCCTCTTCCTAGTTGTAATGTTTAGCAAATTCTATCATATGTATGTCTGTATAGGAATTCAGTTACTGGATCACTGATAGATTGTTTTTATTCACAGGTATGGGTTGTACAGCTCACCGTTTGATCCGGTCCTGTTTGATTTGGAGCTGAGTGGTTCCTCCTGCAAGAATGTGTATAACAGTGCTGGCAGTAGTAGCAGCAGTTTACAGTCAGATGAAATTGATCTTTCTGATGTTTTGTCAGGTAGGACCTGAAAACAGTACTCTCAAAAATTGAGTATTGCTTTGTGATTTTCTTTTTTCTTGTATCTTATGTACAGACAAATGTAATGATGCTCAAACTCTACTGGACATATGGGTTGTACCAGGATCTGATTTAATGCTGCTAGATTACTCATTTGGAAGTGATCCACTGTTCATTACTCAGCAAGCCTGTTTAGGAATGCTTTGCTTGTCTGTATCTTGTAGTCGGACATTCTGTATGGGACAAACTGCTGCATAAACTACATTTAAGAAGCTGGAATGAGAGAAGAAAACAGTGATGGCTGTAGAATGAATGGTCATTTTTGCATTGGATGTCACCACTGAAGTGGTATTCTTCCAAATGGCCTCAGCCAGCAAGTCATTGTTTGTTAGGACATCTTTGCAACTTACAAGAGTTCACAAGTGGGGTTAGCCTTTGATACCCTTTCAAGGACAAATCACTGTGTTTGAGTAGACCCTCTTTCAGAGGCTCTGTCCAGTTTTGATTAGGTCTATTTCAAGGAGGAGCAGTGCAGCAGTAATAACAAATGGGAAGTAGCTTACCGTAACTGGGTTGTTCTTTGCAAAATTTCTTAGGAGTATCTGTGCCAATATGTGCAGACCTTAGAAGACGGTCTCATTCTTAGGTACATCTTGCATCAGTCTGATATTATTTGTAGTAGTCATTACTGGCTTAAACTCTTCAGTCCTTACCATTTCGATTTGGCTGCATACAAAGTAACTGTCAACATTTGTAGATGGTTAAAATGCATTTTTGATTTTTTTGTCTGCAGTATGGGCACTGAAAGCAATTAAAATTGTCATGTGATCTGGCATTATAGAAATTTGGAGGCGTTAGTATCAATCAAGTATTTAAACATGGCCACTGCACTAGCCAGTCTCTGTTCATATGTCTTTACTAGGCTAACTGCCACAAGGGCCTTTTTAAGCTTAGCCATGCATCCAAAATCTCTGACAAGTTCTGATACCCTTGATAAGTGTAAGCATGGGCCTGGGAGATGAACCATTTGCAGGTTACTTGTGTCCATTAGAGACATAGGTGCCAAATCAGGGATGAATTTCCATTTTCCCATCCAGTTGTCCAAGTTGTACTTGAATTGGGTTAGGGAAGAACTCTGTTTCACATGAATGGGGAAGCCTGTTCCATAGACAGGGTAGTCTCTGGGATACATAACCTCTCTCTCCAGCAGGTCATATTTGTATCACAGCCAAGGTTTAAGTCTTTAGAATGGGTAATTCTGTTGCTGCTTGTTTTGTGGATATGCAGGAGATCCATCAGAGTGGGGTCTGTCAATGCCCTGTATGCCAGGTATAGAGCTCTCTTCAAAATTCTGTAGGAAACTGAATACAGGGATAGGGTCTTGAGGTGGTCTGCATAGCAGATTTTACTTGCATCCTGTACTCTTTCAGTGAGGAACCTTTGTGGACGTTCCAACTGTTGGATATGCCTGCTTAGGTACATACCAAAGGGGACATTGTACTCAATGATAGCTCTAATGAATGCTAAATACAGTGGAATAATGACTTCCTTGGACTTTGTTTATAAGTTGAGCAACATAGAATGATTTCATCACCACTGTAGACATGTGCTGGTCAAAGGCTAGATTTCTATTTGTGTGTGTCCCTAAGTCCCTGACTACTAGGTCACCTCTAAGGGGTGTGTTGTTAATATGATAGTTATCAGGGATGGATGGTTTCCCAAAGGATACTGTTATGAATTTCTTGGCATTTAGTTTTAGTCCATGGCTCTGACACCAGTTGTTTGTCTGTGTCAGACCCTCCTGGAGACATTTGTGTCAGTGTGACATTCGATGATAGCGCCTAATTCGCAATCATCTCCAAATTTAGTTAGCCAGAGACCACTGACATTGGCCTTGACTTCTGAGAATTTAATGCCAAAAAGGAGTGGTCCAAGGACTGATCCCTGAGGGGCTCCATTTGTGACTGGCCTCTCTGTAGAGGTGGACTCCCCAATTCTAATTTCCTGGATCCTGTCTGTGAGCCAGTTGGCTATCCACCGGGTGGCATATACGGGTTTGTACCCAATCTCTTGAGTTTGTCAGCAATGCTTGAGTGTGGTATTGTATCAAATGTCTTGGCCAGGTCAAGGTAGGCAGTGTGAATGATTTTGCCCTCATCTATTACTCTGGTGACCTTCTCAAAGAAGTCAACCAGGTTGAGTAGGCATGATCTGCCCTTGATGAAACCAAACTGGGTTGGGTCCAGTGTCTGGAGGATTACTGTATCTCTGTTGATCATCTGCATGATCATTCTTTCCATGGCTTTACATACAAGACTAGTGAGACTTATGGGTCTGTAGATGGCCCACCTTTGTGCAGAGGGATGACTATTGCCATTCTCCATTCATGAGGCACGCAGCCTTTTTGGAGGCCACAGTTAAATAGTAATTCCAGAGGCCCTGATAGGTCATGTTTCATGCTATTCAGAAGACATCCTAGAATTTTGTCTGGGCCCATTGATGCAATGTTCTTGGTCTTAGAGCATTAAGGACCTGTTCCTTATGATAGTAGGAGGAGTTATATTTGATGATATTTTCTGAGGGAAGGTTGAGGGGAGAGACTGGTAAAGTTGGAGCTGAATTTATCAGCCAGGACGTTTGCTATATCTTCCGGTTCAGTACAGGTGGCTCCATTTACAGTGAGCTCTACACACAATTGTGTATTGCCTTTGAAGTTGCAGACCTAGCTAAAGAATGCTTTGTGGTTGTCCTTGGAAGCCAAACTTTCCTCAAATTTGGCTTTGGTAGACTTTATTTGTCCCCTGAGTTTTTTTTTCTTTGTTTGAGAGTGCTTTTATCCTGCTTGGTGCTGCACCTCCTAATTTTGCCATGATTTTCTTCCTTCTGTTATACAGCCTATTGATTTTGTGATTCCACCAGGGTGGCTTGTTTTTTGAGTTAGTTCTGTACTTCTTCCTGTTGGGTACAGCTGCCTCTATGCAGCTATTAACGTGGTTGCAACAGGGTTTCTGTGAACAGTTCTGCATAGGCAACAGTCTTCTCAGGGTTTATGGGGGCTTGAAATTTTGCCAGGTTCTCACTTAATAGCAGGAGGTTAGCCTTAGAACAGTTCCTGAATATTCCTTGTTTAGCTGGGGGTCTTTATGTAAATATTCAATTTGCATAAATATTTAAGATAAGTAGTCTTTAGCTGTTAATACAGTATGGCTGTAGCTCAGTAATGTCTGTTGGCAATGACATTCCTAACTGCCAACATCCTGGATGGCAAGTGCCTACAGCTGAGAATCATAAGTGAAAATCTGTCTGGCAGAACATGAAAAGCTTTTTATATTCCTTGGGGCCAAAATGACAGACTGAATGACATTAAAGTTGCATATGATGACCAGAAAGAATTACAGATAAATGGCAGTTTTCAATATAATGTCTGTGTTTATGTTTAATATACTGCATTTATACTAAAAGAGGAATAAATCTCCTTACATGCCACTGTATTAGATATAGTTAAGCTGCTTGTGCAGAAATTGTGCATAGAGCTAAAATTTCAGATTGTCACTTTGAAAACATTACTGATGCAACCAAGCTTACTGTGCAGTGGTATTTACATGACTGTAGGGCTGATTAAAAGAATTCTTGCTTTACAGATGAAAAGTGAAGGTAGGTTGAGCAGTCAGAGTGATAGAAATGTGTGTAATCAAAATGTATTGTATATGATTACTGGAGAGGTGTACATTGTTTTTTTTTTGTTTGTTTTCGAAAAATGTGAAATGTCAGAAGGGAAATTCAAAATGGTTGTCACATAAGTTGCTTGAACAAAAGCAATGCAAATCCAGTCAAACACCATGTGTAAGGTGTATGTTTGAAACAAATAACTGTGACCAGAAGTTTACAGCATATTTGCCCAGTATAGCTGAAGAAAAGAAAGAAATGCCTGCAGTTAGTGCTTCATCGCAAATACAGAAGCAAAAATATAGAATTCTGAGGCAAAAGAAAAAATGGCAGTGGTACAGAAATCTATGTTGATTATTTTGAAAGTCAAGTGTGTTTGAGGACAGGCTTGTTGGATCACATGTCACCAAAAGACAAGCCAGTGCTTTATTATCCATGTATATTGCTTGTAGCATGTAAAAACAGGATGTAAAGCATGTAACATCACTGGAAGTGATAGGTGTACAGGATGGCTGTCAAAATTGCACAACTCATATTTGAGTTTCACAAGTGTGAAGAAAAAAAAAGTAAAACTGAGAATCTTCAAATGCTGTGTAGTTGCCAGTAAAACATTTTTAGTAGGGCTTTGCCCCCTTCACCCCTGCTGTTTTTATGTATACGAAGTCCAAGGGATCTCACATAACTGAACCGTTTATACGGACATTGCAGTACAGTGGGGATAGGGAAATTTGCCCTTTTCCCCATTGTAGTGTGATCTCTGAGTTGGTATATATAATTAGCAGGGGGTGTGGTGAGTGCAGGGGCTTGTGTGTTAGAGCAGTTTTTGATGTTATGTAATGTAAGTCGTATGGGTTTGACCATATGCAGTTTGACATTACGGAAAGTCTGTGTTCTGAATAGGACCCAAGTCCAAGTTGGCTGTACCTTAGAGAGAGTACTCAGAGGTACTGCAGTCTTGGACTTGTATCTATCCAGCCACATTCACAATTTGTCTTGTTCTGAAAATCACAGTTAGGATCTATGAACTTTAAGCAGGAAGCCAATCAGAAAGACTCATCCCTTAGAATTGGTTGATAGTCTGGTGAACTATGTTATGCAAAATAAGGTCAGACTTTGCATTGTTCTACAAGACCTCAATGGGATCAAGAATGAGAACTACCCTTTCCAGACTGTTGTAATGGTTGTTTGCACCAATTTCTTTTCATCATCAGGATGCAGACTAGGGAGTTTTGGTTTATCAAGCTGAATAAGGCTTATTCAGACTCCGTGTGTTCAGTACAACCTTGTGTATATAAGATTCCTAAGATTATATTTCAAGATTTTGTCAGCATCAGGGGTGTTTTGGTTTCTAATAGCAAATATTACTGAAGGACTGAGATGTTTTGTCAAAATATTAACATTCTGATTTGGGGTCCTACAAGGCAGGAGTATGACAGCCAATTTATTAAGCAGTTTTAAAGTCACAAAGTTTGAAGCTCAGTAAGGCTAATGTCAGGTGTCACATACTTGAAGTACATGAATCACCTGTTGACTGTAGATGGGTAATATAACCACATGATGAGAAAGGGCATACCATAGTGAACATGCAGAGATATCCTCTTAGGCAGTTCTTGGGAATGGTACATCTGCCAAGGTTTATACTACACTTGACAGAGGTAACCGTGCCTCTTAAGAAGGTTGCTAGAGTTTCCAGCAGTGTGTGCAACATAACATTACCCTTGTGCAATTCCATGAGTTTTACTCATGATGAACTGTCTGCCACAAACCAGCAGATGCAGAGGATTCGGTGGACCTTGGAAGATGGTTTGATTGAGACCATGTTCATTAAGCAAATGTCAGATGTTAATGTTCTATATAGCTGTACTAGTTTGTATTTTGGTTGCTGAGAAAGAAGTATTTAGGTCAATTCATATAAAGCAACTCTCTGTGAGAAAATAGGCATTTAATGTTTCTATGTTCAAATGTTAATTAAAGTTCAGTACTGAAGGTTTTGGAACAGAGTTATCTAACAAAATGGGGTTTTAATGGGGCCAGTGCAGTACACTGTGGGGTGTTCAGACAATAAAGATTCAAAGAAATGTGATTTTAAAGAATAAGAAAGATAAAGTTAATGACATGATATGTCAGTGGGTTGACTTACTCAGTTAAGAGGGAGAAGGTTACCAGATATGTGAGAACACACCCCAAAGTTCTTTTTATTGCATGAAACTTATTTCTCAGGGAAAGCATGAAAATTATTGTCAAAACTTGTAAACTGCAAATAGTAGTAGACACCACTCAAAGGGGAGTTACCGCTTTGATAAACAAGGTGGTAAAACATAAGACATCAGACCAAATTATAGACAAAGATGTCTGTTTTGTGCTGGTGAAACTAAAATTGAATCAAAGTTAATTAGTATATATAGGCTGCATGAATCCCAGTTATCTGAACTAAAACCCTTTTGTCAGAAATTGCTATTTTGGTAGGATGGCTTATTCATATGGGCAGGAGATCTTAATTTAGTCATAAGTACAGGAGGGTGTACATTCCAGCCCCAGGAGCTAGTAAGATACCACAGATGGTGAGATATTTCAAAACCTTAACTGCCACTATTGTTGTGTAACATGAATATGAAGCACATAAGGACTGTCACCATCATTTACTTATTACTCCAATAATTTAAGAGGTTTTCAAGAGTAGACAGGATGTATATTCTAAGAGAATATATACTACAAGGTTAAGAGGTAGTACTAATTGATCTGATATCTCTTCTGTATGTTCCTGAATGGCTGGGTCTTTGGATCCATCCTTGGATCTGATGTTGGCCATTCTAAACTTAGGATTCAAAGCTCAGGCACACCCCCTTATCCCATAATCCCCTCCTATCCCCAACTTTACCTCAGATCTCATTTGCCTGTCAGAGTAAGACATGGTCCACTGATCAGGTGCCTAAGATAAATTAAACTATTTTATTAAAGGTACTTTTTGTGTCCCCAGATGATCATCCTCATTGGAGCAAGGATCCTGCATTTGATTCTATGATAGTCGCAGCTGCCAGAAAAAAGTAGCTAGCTGAAGAGTGCTCCTCTGTCCATCCTTCTAACAAGGGACTCTATGGTTTTGGACAGGTTTGGAAAGTGAGTTTACGCTTCAGCAATCTTTGCCTTGAGGATGCTGAACTATCTGACACACATGACAGGACTTCAGAGAAATTTGACAAAGGAACTTTCCAAATCTCTTTCAGGGTCCCATTTCTGCAGAGGCCAAGAAAACGGCAGACTCACAGCTGGCCACCCTTCATTCCTTTTCCAACTCTTCGATGCACTTGATTTCCAGTGCTACAGAAGGCATCTCAAGAGCCACAGGTATAGGCATTACCTTAAGGAGACATGCTTGAATGCACTTGTATGACTTTGCAGAGCATTCAGGATGTCCCTTATAAATGCCCCTTTTGATGGTTTGACAGTGTTTGGACTAAAAGTCAAAATCATGATTTCAAGGAGTGAAAATGACCAGAAAAACACCATCTGTCATTGAAATACAGTTTACTGCACCCCAAAGGTCCCTTTTCCAGGAACCAGAAAGGTGTCAAGAAGCTGTGGTTCTGGAAGTGCCAAGTATTTTCCACAGACACTCCTGGAGAGAGGCCCCCTGCAGCAAAGGGGGAAACTGTAACTGTGGACATTGCCCCATGGCAGAGGAGGTCACAAAACCAAGTCTTCTGGGGACCAGTCTGCAAGAAGTGTTATCAGTACTCCTGAATGTTTGCCCAGCTGATGTTCTGTGGTGGCAGTCACGGGGTGCTTATCTTCGCATCCAGAAGCTAGGACATCCATCATCAAAGATACTTGGGTGCAGAAGGTGATCTACACAGGCTATTCATTTCCCTTCCTTTGCCCACCCCTGTCCTTCATCAAAGAAACAATGACATTCCACCCTCTCAAAGATGGGCAGCTGTCATAGAATTAAAAAAGCTGCTGGACAAACAAGCAATCCAGGAGGTTGCGACAGACCATCGTGGATCTGGAAATTACTCAAGATTTGTTTTGGTGCCAGAAAAGAATGGGGAACTCAGGCCCATTTTGATCCTCAGTCATCTCAAAGAATATGTCTAACAGATGAAAGTTTGGATGGTTATGGTTCAGTCCATCTTCCCCTTGTTGAGGAAGAATAACTGGATGTACTCAATAGACCTTTAGGATGCACACTACCATATTATGATGGACAGACAGTCCAGAAGGTTTGTCTACTTGCTGGGAGTCGCTCATTTTCATTTCAGGTCCATGCCCTTTGGTTTAACCACAGCCACCCACTTGCTCACCAGGTGTGGTTGCAGCTTATGTCCGACTCCAAGGGTTCTGAGTGTTCCTCTTCCTAGATAACTGACTTATTTCTGCCTCTACCAGTGATTTTCACCTCCACGCCAGGGACTTTCTGCTTCTTCTGTGCTGTTATCTAGACATTACTGTGAAGCTAAACAAAACCAAGCTTCTTCTGGTCCATTTGGTAGAGTTCATTGGGGTCCATTTGAACACAATTACTCAGAGTACAAAACTTCCAGACAACAGGTTCAGAGCCATACAGAATCAAGTATTACATGTCCTTTCATGCAGGAAACCATCTACCAAACTGATTCTTCAGCTTCTAGGATCTGTGTCTGCCTGTTTAACTCTTGTTTCCCTAGCAAGGTATCACATGAGGGTTCTTCAGTGAACGCTTGCAGTACAGTGTTCTGTCAGATGCCAACCCATGAACTTTCTTATTCGCTTGACAGACATATGCAGCACACAAATAACTTTGGCGACAGATTCCATCGTATTATCACAAGGTCAACCTTTTGTCCCTCCTTCTACTCAGGCCACAGTGACCATGGAAGCTTCCCAGTTGGGGTGGAGGAGACACTACATGGGAAAGAAGGTCCAAGTCACATGGACTTCCTCCATGGTCAGTCTTTACATCAACAATCTGGAAATGAGAGCTCTCCTGTTAGAGTTGCAAGCTTTTGAGGACATTCTACCTCCAGGAGTGATTTTTGTCCAGATGGACAATGAGTCTGTAGTCTAGTACATAAAAGAAGGGTGGGATGGTCCTACCCACTATGTCGAGAGGTGATATGTCCCAGTCACTTTCTGATAGCAATGCACATTTCAGGGAGAGCCAGTGTGATAGTGGAAGGGTTGAGCAAGTCTGTCCTCCTTCATGAGTGGTCCCTCAATCCAGTGGTTGCAGAGCAGGTCTTCTATCACTGGGGCCAACCATGCTGTGATCTTTTCACCTCCCCTCACAGCCCACAATGCAGCTGGTTCTTTGCCTTTGTCCCTAAGAGGGGGAGTCACCAAGGGATGCACTAACTCATATTTGGCCCCCTGAACTCCTGTATGCTTTTCCCTCTACTCCATTCATCTCCAAATTCCTGCAAAAGCATTAGAGAGGAAGATTGTGGTCATCCTCATTGCCCCTTTCTGGCCTCATCTGGTATGGTTTCCCTTCCTTTGGCCTCACCTGTTGCACTCTACTTGTGTACTGGACCCGGGTCCTTATCTTCTCTTTTACCCATCCAGAATGCCTTACCCGGACATTCAGGCCCTCAGACTAACCATTTGGTTTCTCTGGATGGCTAGCCAGTCCAGGTTTTCTTCCCCAGTTATCCACATTCTGTCTTGGAGATCATTAACCAGGAAAATCTACAAAAGCAAGTGGAAAAAAATCGGTCTGCTGTTTTTGGTGGAACTTGGACCCCTTTCAGCCCCCCTTTCCTGCTGTTTTGGATTTCCTGGCATCCATTTTTCATGATGGAGCTAGCGTTTCTACTATTAAGGTAACTGCAATTTCTAATTATCATGTAAGAGAAAGGCATTCATCTATAGGCTCCCTTAGATTGACCAAGGCATTTTTAAGGGGTTTTTTTTTTCTCTAAGACCTCCCCTCAGCGATCCCACTGCCTCTTGGGATATGAACATTTTGCTTCAGGCCTTAGTCTGTCATCCTTTTGAACCTGCAGCCAAAGCAGATATCAGTTTCCTTACTTGGAAAACATTATTTTTGGTGGCGATCACATCAGCTTGGAGAGTTTCTGAACTACAAGCCCTGTCTTTCAAACCCCAGTACCTTATTTTTCACATGGATAGAGAATCTCTATGGACAAACCCATTTTTTATTCCAAAAGAGGCAGCTGAAACTTCATTAAACCAATCCATCCATCTTCTGTTTTTCTTCCCTGATTTTACCAACAAAGTGCAGTATGTTACATTTGCTGGATGTGCATCATCAGCTCAGTTTCCGTCATCATTGTACCAAGTATATTAAGAAATTTGATCAATTGTTTGCCTCCTTCTGCAAAGCCAAAGTGGGACAAGGAGTCTCTAAAGTAGCTTTATAAAGATGGCTGTCTGACCTGACTGTGGATCTCGTGTACAAACAGAAGGGCTTTACCTTGCTTGGACTCATCAAAGCCCATTTGGCTAGATATGTCAATTTCCACTACTTTCTTTTCAAGATCATCTGTTGATGATCATTGTGCAGCTGCTATTTGCTCAAATATTCATGCGTTTATTTCTCATACAAACTGGACTTGCTCTCCAGAAATAGGGTTATGTTTGGTTCAGCTGTCCAATGGAGTATTCTTCCATGAGACCTCCCGAGAAATCTCAAGCCGGGACTCTCTTCCATCTGTTCAGGAATGGACAGAAGATACAAAATCAGATACAAAATCTGTATACTTAACCATAATAATAGAGCTGTGTTGTCTGCTTCCGGTCTACAACTTCCAACCATCCTTCCCCCTTCCATGATGAGAAGTTTATTTCTTTCCAGGTTTCTGGTATGGTGGTCAGATCCATCTCCTGGTCATTTTCACATGCTCCTTAAAGCTCCATATGAAAATATAAGGGGATGGTTGTATCCAAGTTTCTACTTGTTAGAGATGAATTTCCACTCTGGGAGGAATTCTGGGCAAACTCAGTTGGAGGTAATGTTTGGGACAGGAAGGGATTATGGGTAAGGGCAGAAACCTGAGCTTTGGATCATAAAGTTAGGGTGGCCAAATTCTGATCAGAAGACCCATCCAATGAGGAAGGGCAAAAGCAGGCGACACAGACCTATTGTTTTGGTAAGTACATAACTTTCATTTCTGTCATTTCTGTTATGTTATGCATCATTATGATGAATCTTCAATGTACTACTCATCAGAAGTGTGAACACTGGAGGTTTTCTGTATGTTATCTTAGTTTTAGTGATTTTGAAAGTTGATGGAAAAGAAAAAAATGAACTTAGGGTTCATAGTGCAGGGAGCAGAGAGGAATGTAATAGAAGGGCAATAATGAACACTTGAATAGAATTCTTGCTGTGGGGCAGGATGTTAGTCCAAAATTCAAGATAAATGGATAATCTCAAATTAATATAAAATAGTTAAATGAACAAAACTAAAAGACAGCATTAATAAGGATTAGGAGAATCACCTACACTGGGAAACAGTGGGCTGAGATATACACAGGGTTTAAAACAGTTAAAATATTTTTTTTTAGATTTTTTTTGTGGAACTGTGTAATGTGCACATTCCTCCTAAATATTATTCTGCATGTATTGTTCGCCAAAAATTCCATTTCTTCACACATTTTTTATAACCTTTGTAAACTAAATAAAAGGTTCCCTAATGTCCCAAATAATTGTTGGATATGTGAGTTGGGTGTACTCGGATCATAGATTCATAGGTAATTACTAGGGTAATGGCACAAAAGCCTTTAGAAGAAAGCTTAGCCAGTAATACCTAGGATATGAATATGTAATATGTATTAATTCCCCTGATATGGGATGGGATAGTATCAGGTTAGTGGGTCTTTGGCTGTTGAAGCCATGAGTCATTTTATAGACTGCCTTTGTTCGTAAGGGACATGCAGTACCCTATGAGTGAATTTATGGTTCCCATCCATTTATCCAAATTCTTTGAGGAGAGTGAGGGATGGGCTTTGTTTTATGAAGATGGAAGTTTATTTCATAGACGAGGTAGCCTTTGGGATACGAATCCGTCTCTCTGGCAAGTTCTGTCAATCACAAATAAGGTACAGGTACATGGAACACGTACCCCTTGTATAATTTTTTTTTTGCAAATGTGTAACACTGTCATCAGAATACCTTGTAGGTCAGGTGTAAGTCACCTCTCAATAATTGATATGAAAAAGAGTAAAGGGATAGGGGCTTTAGTTGGTCTGCATAAGACGTGTCTTACACTTTTTGTATTTTTTTTTTAGTAAGAGACTGATGGCTCCAGTTAGTGTTAAGTGCCTGGTTAGATGCACAGATGGAAGCATTGTAGTCGATTGTGGGCCTGATGATGGCCAAGTACAATGGCACTGTAACTTCCTTTCATCTTGCTGCCATGCCTTTATTTACAAGTTGAGCCACACAAAAAATTTTACTACTGCAGCTATCTGGTAGTCAAAGTTTAGGTTACTGTCTGTGTTCCTAGGTCCCTCACTACTGAGTCTGTTTTTAGGGGTGTGCTGCAATGTAATTTGCAGAGATGAACTGGTACTGGATGTAAAAACATTTCCAAAATCTGGAATAATTTGAAGAAGTTTTGTTCATTGAAGCAAGACGAAAGTGCTTACTTCACTTGTCTTTTTGGGCAATAAAAGCCCTGCGTGGAACTTTTAACTTACTTTTGCCTTTTTTTTTTTATTTTGGAAATAATTTGCAGAGGTATCTGATTTGCCGAAGGGTATGATTATGTATTTTCTAGCATTTAGTCTCAAACCATGGTTTTGGCACCAATTATTTGTCACTTTTAGGCCTGTTTGTTGATGTCAACATTGTTTGGGAATTCAGTGATTGCTCCCAGCTTACGGTCATCTGTGAAGTTGGTGAGCCAAAGGCCCTCAGCATTGGCCTTCAGTTCAGAAAAGTATATACCAAACAGGAGAGGTCCTAACACTGAGTGCTACTGGAGACCGCTAGTAACAGGTTTCTTATCTGAAGTGGATTCATCTATTCCGACAACATGTGTCTTGTCAGTGAGCCAGTTTGCTATCCATCTGATGATGTAGGGATTTATGCCCATCTCAGTAAGTTTATATGTGGTCCCCAAGTGGGGAGATTGTGTGAAAAGCTTTGGCCATGTCTAGCTAAGTAGTTTGTACCATTTTACCCTCCTCCATGGCCATGGTGACTCTCTTGAAGAAGTCCACCAGATTGAGAAGGCAAGACCTCCCTTTTGACAAAGCCAAATTGGGTCTGGTCCAGTGTTTGGAGAGTTCCTACATCATTATCGATTAGGTCCATGGTAATTCTCACCATGGCCTTGCAGATAAGACTGGTCAAACTTATGGGTCTGTAGTTCCCTGGGTCAGTCTATGGGTTGTACCTTGTGCAGAAGGGCGACTGATGCAGTTCTCTGTTACTCTGGGACAAACCCCATTCGGAGGCTGTGGTTAAAAAGGGTTTCTAATGGCTCTGATAGGTTCTGTTTTAAGATATTTAAGAAGCATCCTGGAATGTTGCCAGGATCTATGGAGGCTGTGTTTTTGGCTTTATTGAATGCAGTAATGACCTGTTTCCCTCATAATGACTGGTAGGGGAATAGGTGCAGATATTTCTTTGAGTGTGATAAGAGGTGATGAGGGGGAGAAGTTTGAACTGAATGTGTCAGCCATCATGTTTGCTATAGTTTCAGGATTGGTGTAAGTGTTGCTGTTCGTGATCAACTCTGCACATTGCTGAGCATTTCCCTAGAGGTTGCAAATATAATAATAAAAAAAAAAAAAGCCTTACCTTTCACCTGGAAACCTATGTGTGTCTCATAAGCCTTGTGGTTATCTTTCACCTGGAAGGCTATCTTTGCCTCATAGTTTGCTTTGGCAGATTTGACCGTCTCTCTTACTTTGTTTAGACTGGCTAGTGTCTTTTTACACTGTTTTGCCTGTTCCTTCTTGGCTTTGGAGAGGATTTTTTAACATTTGTTGAATAGCCTAATTATGCTAGGGGTCCACGAGGGTGGTTTATTTTTGCCAGTAATTATAGGTTTGACTCTTGACAGGTATTGCCTTCTCTATGCAGTTAAGAATGTGGTTGTACAATGCTTTTGTGTACAGCTCAGAGTAGGCCTTGGTGTTGTCCGGGTTCGGATTGGCTTTGAAGTTTAATAAGCATTCTTAGTTTGAGGTAGTTGGTCTTAGCAAAGTTCTTAACAGGTTTGGAGTTTGGTGGGGGTTCTAGGTTAGTTTTAATACTAAATGAGATCATTTTGTGGTCAGATCTTACCAGGGAGGAGTTAATGGACAGGAGGGAGCATCCCCCCATGTTTCTATGTACTATTTCTATGATATTTGTACCTTTAGTTAGGGAATCTGTAGTTAGCAAAGATATGATAGGGGGTCGCACCTATGGCTAGTTGGGCATGGAGCAGCTCAAGCAAGTGATGATGTTGGTCCAATCTAGCAGTGTACTTGTCCTTTATGAACCCTTTGAAATCTCCTGCCTTTGTTTTATTGTGAGACGAGGGTGATTGAAATGTATGAAAACCATTGTAGATTTTGATAGCCAGGGTGCTTTCCATTGTAATGATCCATGTTTCCGTGACTGTACATATGTCTACATTCTCCAGGGTGAAGAGTGTTTCCAGGGAGTAAAGTTTATTTAAACTCCTAGTGTTGAGTAGTAGTACCGTAAGGTAGTCATGAGTGATTTTTATGTTGGGAGGATTTAAGAACCTGGCACAGCCTAAAAAAGGCAGATGGGATACTTAAACTTTTTGCCAGTGTCCAGAAGCCAAGTGCTGATGAGTGTAATCCATCTTTGGCAAAGCATCTTGGTTTGTCAGTCATGTCTCCCCAGGCTGACAGATATTGGATCCCCTTGTTGTGACACCAGAAACTAAGCCAGTTGTTGAAGTCGGTCATTTTTTGCTAGTACTGTGGCATCTTCCTTGGTGAAGGTAGGATGCTACTCAAAGCTAGAGTCGCACCTCCCTGGGACACACATTCAGAGAGCTACATCATGTCTTTTTTTCCTATAGTCCACTGAGGTACATCTAAGGTTGTTTACGCCCACATGGATTATGACCATGTCATACTGGTACTTGTGGTTTAAAAACCTAAGTGCATGAATAATCTGATGGATCCTTGCTCCAGACAGACAGCTTGTTGTGATCTTCTCTTTGTTTAGCCTGCTAAGGGGACATCAGTATGTCTTACAGTGAAATTCCCAACAACTAGAATGTTTGGCTGTGTTGTGTGTTGCCTTATGGGCTTGGAGGTTGGGCTACTGTGATTTTCAGCATGATGTGTTGTGTGAGGTGCTCTCTTTTTTCAGTGTGCACAGGGCACTGAGAGATGCTTTTAGGAGGTATTGCAGGTTTGGGTAGATTACAAGTGAATTCCTCCGCATATGTGAGTATCTCTGTTTATTCCTTAGTGTTGGTAGTGAGTGTTTTGGGTGTAGTGCTGACAATCTGGTTTGCATTTTTCGTGTGTGTATGTGAGAGCTTTGCCTCCAGTGACATTGTGTATCTACATATTTCACACACTGTGTTTGTCTGTTGTAAAATAAAATGGTTGTCAATGTACATGAGGCATTTGCTACACTGCTTCAGGATGCGCATATCCACCAGGCCAGAAACATTGATGACAAGGAAGCTCCTAACCATTATACCAGATCTTTAGTAGATGTGATGGAGTAGGGGAGAGTCACTTAAAGGTCGAAATGAGCATTTAGTACTATACTGTAAGATGACCTGCACTGGTGCTGTCTGCTGTGCAAACTGGCAGCTCTTTGAACAGCTATGAAGAGTGATAGACTGTGGAGAGCAATTCCTGTAGAGGAATATGATGATGTCCTTTTCATTCTTCCTCAACCCATGGGTTCGGATCCGATCCTCGGATCTGACTCTGCTGCATATTCCGGACTTTGGATCAAACTCCCGAACTCCCCCCTCTGCCCATAATGCACCATTCCATTCCCATTACCCCATATCTCATTTGCCGCCATTGCAAACAGACACCGGTTCCTCTCTCAAGCTGTAATAGTGTGGGGTTTTTTTTAGTTTATTTGTCCATATTTGACTTTTAAACTAGTCTAAAACTTATACTACCTCCCTGTTAGTTATTTTTGCAGGTTGTTAGGAGTTTTAACTAAGTTTTCTCTTTTCTACTCATTTGCTGAGTAGTAAATCTTTGGCGGTATTTCAGCAATTTTGGCTGGTGTTTCCTTGCCATCTGCTTACCCTTTTTTTGTAACAGGGTATCTCTGTGATTTACCATTACTATTTTTCCCTCTTTCTTATTAACCACGTTGGATAAATCCACTGGATTTAAGAAATGCACTTCTTGTGGGCATAAAATCCCTAATTCAGATGCCCACAAGGAATGCGTGTACTGCCTTGGGGCTGAGCACTTGGACACTTTATCTTCAATATGCTCTACCTTGAATCCAAAGGCCATGGCAGATAGGCAAAACAAATTGACTTTGAAGGGCTTACTTCCAACTTCATTGTCTTCTGGGGTGCAACCCCCTGCCAAATCGAGCAAATCATCTTTTTTGGAGCATAAGAAATGCTCCCCACCAAAGTTCCCCAGGTCATCTTTGGAGATACCATGACAAGGAAAACGTCGGATTTGACATTACCAGGTCTGAAGACCTGATCCTCGGATCCAAACCCCTCAGATCCAAAGGCAACGGCTCCTGCCATTATTTCAGTATCTTCTTCCACTGCTCCCTCAGTTCTTAGGTCCTCTGATCCAAAGCCAGATACTTCTCACAGAAATCTTACTCCAGAATTTGTTATAAAACCCATATTACCCACCCTGCCTTCTCCATTGTTTCAGACTCCAAAGAAATACTCCAGACCACCATCTACTACTTCCTCTAAATCCTCCAGAAGTTTGTTAGAAACAGATGTGGATAGGATGATGCAAAAATTTCACAGAACTCTTATCCAGATGGGGTCTTACCAGCTCAGGCCCCTGTAGGATCCATGAGTCTTCCTATGATGTCCAAGACCATTTTATCTCCTCCTCTGATCCGTCCAGTGGCTTTGTAGTCTCAGAAACTAAAATCCCCAATAGGTATGATGTCAGAGCCAGGAAAAGGGTCTTCTTTGACTCAGACTATATCCCCGACTAGTTCTGCTCTGATTCTCTTGGATCACAACGGGTCCTGGAGCCAAAATGTCAGTGTTGTTCCGAGTGTCTGGGTTCAGCCCCGATTTTGACGGAGCCTTCCCTTTCCTCAGAGCCTCTGCCCTTGACATTTCAGATCCAGTTCCATGCTCTAGGCACAGATCTGAGAATGGCTGAGACCAACCTTCTTCAGAAGTTTTGGCTCTGAGAGGGTGGGTCAAAGCTTATCTTGGTCCATCAGCCTTTGAGGTGGTGAAAAGGACTTTGTCTTTCTCCAGAGAACTGTCTTCTCATTTTTTGGATCCTACCCCATTTCTATCATCTGCTCTGAGTCGGTCAGACCTGTTCCACAAGGACAGCCAGGTCCAATAAGCATCCAATCGTTTGCGATAGAGGAACTTCCCCTCTCTTCTGACCCCTCCTCTGAACATCCCACAGAGGAAATACATTGGAAGAAAACGTACAAAAGGATGCACATCGACTTCCTGAAGAAGTCCCTCATGGAGGATACAGATTTTGACGCAGGAGAAGGGTTCCCCAGATCGCCACCAGATGACATCTCCTTTGAAGGCATTTTAGAGATCCTTAGACAAAAAGGTGGCTAGTGGTCTGAAAATCCCTTTGCTGAAGAATCGATATTTTTGGAAGCTTTTGGTTCTGGCCCATCTACATCTTGGGTAATGATCTTATTGACCTAGTTTCCCATTGTGCTTAGAAGGAGCTAGATTCCATCAAACCTTTCCAAAGAGAGAATAAATTTTTAGCCTTTCCAAAAGACACCACTGTAGCAAAGGAGTCCTAGTTGATGCTATGGTGGTGGTGGCAGCCACCAAGGAAGAGCTAGCAGAACTGAGCTCTGTTGTCCATTTTCCAAACAGGCAGTCTAGAGTGTTGGACAGATTTGGAAAGCAAGTGTTTGCCTCGGCAACCTTTGCCCTGAGGTCACTAAACTACCTGGCACACTTTACTAGATTTCAGAGAGATTTGACCAAAGAGCTGTCAGATGCTGTCCAAGTCCATGCCTGCAGAGGATTTCAAAACCTTTCTCCCAACTGGCTACTCTCTTATCCATATCAAACTTGTTGATGAGGTTTATCTCTCACGCAGCCAAAGGTACCTCATGAGCAGCTGGTTCAGGCATTGCCATAAAGAGACATGCTTGGATGTGGCTGCAACTTTTCATAGCCTTTTAAGACGTCCTTTATCAAATCCCATTTGATGGCACTTTCTTGTTTAGGCCATCAGTAAAAGAGAAGTTAACCCACAGCGAACAAGCTGGAAAGACTGTCTGCTTTGAGAATCAAGTTTTCTATCCCTCAATGAACCTTCTGCAGGAATCAGAGAGGTAGTAAAAAGAGGATGTGGTTCAGAAAATCTCAGGGACCTTTCCAAGATCTGCATGGTGATAATTCTTCCAGAGGCAGAGGAGGAAATTCTAATGGAAGACGTCGCCCTAGAGGCACAAGAGGCCCGCAGAATCGGGATTTCAGGGATTCTTTTCCAGACAGGTCTTTCCAGAGCTCCTTAAGTGTTGCCTAACTATCTAACTCTGGAGGGAGTCAGGAGACGATTGTTCTTGCACCCAGATGCCTGGGCAAGTGTAACACAAGATTCATGGGTGCAAAGAATGGTATGCAGAAGTTATTACATACCATTTTTCTTACTCCCTTCCTCCAAAAGAAAGAATCTTCCTGATGTTACACTTAGTCATAGGAAAGCAGCAGGACAGGTAATCCAAAAGCTGCTAGAAAAGAGTCATCCAAAAGGTCCCACCAGACCAAGTAGGATTCAGAACTTATTCACATTTCTTTTTACTGTCCAAGAAAGCAGGGGACCTCAGACCCATTTCAGATCCAAGCAATTTGAATCAGTATGTGAAGAAGTCAAAGTTACGAATGGTCACTGTACAGACCATCCTACCCTTTCTTCACAAGAATGATTGGATGTGCTCGATAGATCTTCAGGAGTGTACTATCATATCAAAATACACAGATGTTCCCAAAGACACTGATTTTGGCTGGGAGCCAGTCATAACCAATTCATCACCACAGCCCCAGGTGTTTACCAGATGTTTTGGCAGTGGTGACAGCTCACTTGGGACTAAAACGATTCCAAGTGTTTCCATACCTAGATGACTGGCTCCTTACCGCCCCCTCCAGGCATATCTTTCTGCATGCCAGGGACTATTTGCTCCAGATTTGCAAGTCATTGGGTATAACAGTAAACTATGCCAAATCAAACTTAACACCAGTCCAGAGCTGATTGTGAAAAAAGTATATGCTTTTACAACTTTGATTTTCAGAGTTTTGGATTGTTAGGCTCCAGTGTTAGTTTGTTCTAATTGTTAACATAGGAATGTTTTGTCTCTGGTTTCTTCTTGAGGAAAAATCTGCTTTAAACAACTTTGGTTCTTCTGTTGTACAATTCATTACACACTGTTTACAGTGTGTGTATGACTCAGTTGATACTAATTTCAGCGTTATGGCCACTAGTACTGTTTTGATGCTCTTTGACTGGCTGCATTCTCAGAACCTCCCAGGTGACGTTTCAAAATGAAATTTTAAATTCTGCTTTGGATAGATGTTTATTTTTTGGCCCCTCTGCTGCATAAGTGATTAAAAAGTGTGATGAAAGGGTTAAGTTGGTACAGGGAATCTAGATTTCTCCGCCCTCCTTGCACAACATTTCTGAGGGATTCTCTAACCCCTCATCAGAGTTTGATAAAAATAAAATAAACAGTCTAAATAAAATGCAGGTAAGCAAATGTTTAAGAATAAATGGCAAAGGGGTTCCAAAAAGAATTTTTGACCCTTCAAAACCAGGGAAAGTCCAATAAGTCAAAATGACTATTTAATGGACCTTGGAGAATGGATGAGCCATAGATCAAGATCGCATCCTGATTGGAGAACAAATGTGCTCCAGCGGGTATTAATACAGAAGTAATGCCCACTGAAAAGAGTCCATCACTTAAGTGCAGCATATCAAGCTGACGTGAAGCTTGGATAAAAAAAACCTTTGCTCGAAAGCTTTGCGTTGAGTTTGTCTGTTTTTATTAAAGACCTGACAGTGTATTCCCTGCTTGATTTTTTTGGAATGTGTGCAAGAAAGCAGAAGAGACTGTGTTTGTGTGTGTGTGTGTGTGTGTGTGTGTGTGTGTGTGTGTGTGTGTGTGTGTGTGTGTGTGTGTGTGTGTGTGTGTATGTGAATAGCAAGATCGATCAACCATTTTTTTTCACTCTCTAAGCAATGCTTTTGCTGTTTAATGAGTGTAAAATAAAAAAGTAAAAATTTTAAAACAGTGTGTATGTGTTTGTGAGTATATGCATGTTTATGAAAGCAGAACAGAGAGACTGTGTGCTTCTGTGCTTGCATGTTTGAGAGAGTGAACAGTGAAGGTGATTGATCGATACCTGGTAGCAGCAGTTAGGAAGTCTGCATACCTCTTGATACACACCTCTCAACTGTCCAGATTTTTGCCTCATATTTTTGGTGTGTTCCTCATAAAAGTTTTGGTTTTCTACCAAATCTGTAAGAACTGAAGTCAGAGAATAAAGGCAGACATTTGAGTTAATAGACTTCATATCCTTCATAAAATTCATGCTAATGGGACACGCCTGTTATTCTCTCAACTCTCCTAAGTTTATAAGAGCAATATTAATTGTCCCTATTTTTGGGCCTTTCTCCCCCCATTATATATGGCTTTGTCCAGATTTCTTCTGAGAGATCTTAGCTCAACGTGTCTGGATAAGCATAAAATAAACAGGGGACAAAAGCTCAAAATAGGAACATATTTTAAATATTCCTGTTATAAAATCCCATTACTTGAAACGTTAGGATTTGTCAGCTTGCATTTTCTGAAGCAGAGGTGTGTGTGTGTGTGTGTGTGTGTGTGTGTGTGTGTGTGTGTGTGTGTGTGTGTGTGTGTGTGTGTGTGTGTGTGTGTGTGTGTGTGTGTGTGTGTGTGTGAGAGAGAGAGAGAGAGATCACCACTGGCAGCAGTAGTAAAGAGGTCTGCATATCCCTTGACTTTTCAGCTAAAGAAATCTAGATAAATAAAATAAAGAGAACATAGGAACAAATTTTAATTGTTCTTATAAAAGTTGCTTAAATAACAGCATTTATGTTAGAATGGATTTTCTAAACAAAATGAATGTCTGAAACGTAGATCTATGCCATTGTTTTAGTGACATCAAGTCTCTCATAGCTGGCAACAAACCAACCATTTTAGGAGTAAGGAACCAAAAAAATAAATACCTGGACATTTTTTAAAGTATTATATCTTGGGTGTAAAATGTTTCCTCCCAACACCATTAGCATGTACTACAGCAAGTTTGAAATATTAGGCAGACACACTATTTTACATCAAAAATATAAAAAAAAAATTATATAAACAAAAAATAAATAAGCAAAACACAAATATTGTACAGAGGGACCATTCTGTAAGCGCAGTAATGCCCTCCAGGATGTGTGTTAATGTGTAATTAATGCCCTTCCAATGCTGTAGAGGCCCTCCGCCTGTGGTGTCGGGCCTCATAACACCCTTGGGCAGGCATTAATTGCATATTAACACACACCCTGGAAGGCATTATTGGTTCTTTGTTCCCCCTCCCACTGTGGCATCCCCCTTTCCTTTCTGGAAAGTCTTTTTCTTTACTTTTCTCTTTGACAACTGATAGTTTCATACAAATGGGATGTTCTTCATGTTTCACTGTTGCAGTCATCACACGTGGGTTGTCTGCCTGCAGGTAGCACTCAGTCGGCTCGAATACCAGAGTCTTGGGATTTCTGCGTCGGATGCTGTCGCCTCATCCATGACGTCAGGTTGCCAGGGGTATAAAACATGCAGCCGACGCCATTACATCAGCTTTTCTTGCTGCGCGGGAGCCCGAAGCAGTTCACAAGTGCCGGTCAGCAGCTACCTGAAATTTTCATTTTTCGAGTTTCAAACCTGAAGTCTTCTAAAGCTAAGTACCCTGTTGGGGATCTTTTTTCTTGCTCCAGCCGATGTCAGAAAAAGTTAACAACTGTCTTGCCTGTGGAAAGCAAATACCTCACAGAGATTTTCATTCTTAGTGTGCCACCTGTGTAGGCCCAGACCACAACGTCCCTCGCTGTCGGTTTTGTGCCTTGTTCAACGCCCGAACTATTCGTCGGGCTATTTTTGTCTCTAAATTCTTTCGCTCTCCTTCTCCGTATTCCAAAATGGTTTTGGTAAGCCATCCGACCACCGATCTTCTGAAAAAATGCAAAGATAAAGACGGAGACAGACCACATAGGTCCAAAACAGCTGATGATGCTTCCGTTAAGCTAGTCACCAGTCAGCCAGTACTCAGTGAGGTGCTTTCGTAGCCCCTGTTACCCACTTCTACAGATTCGCAGGCCTCTACTGAGACCCACTTGGAGTCTGGTATGCCGAGAGATACTTCTTTGATTATGGAACCTGCAGATGTCTCTACCTTGGATGGGTCCGGAACCGCTGTGCAGGCACCGGCTTCTGAGGGTATATTCAGACCTTCTGATGTTCGTATCAAACCAACTACTCCATTAATGACTAAATGTACCAAATTTCTCAGGCCCAGTGTTCGCACTACACCTAGGAAATCGAACAAAGCACATTCTCAAGCTCCCATGCCACAGAAACAAATGCTTAGAATGGCTGAATACTTTATTACTTTAATTAGGGGAAGCCAGCCTTCCCCCTTCTAAAAGACAAAGAATTGCTTTTCCTTCTGATTCTTCAGACCATGAGTCTGATGACTCTGACCCTTGTGATTACCAGGACATACCCTAATCTACCTATGAGGACTCAGATGCAGAGGATTCAGTTCCCTCAGACCCCCCCCCCTCCCGAGGACCTTTCTTTCTGTGAAACCTTGCATACCCTAATAGAGCATTTCTGCTGGGAATGCCAGGACTACCCACAGTCCAAAAAGAGACTCATGGGAATTTTTAGACTTGCCTCAGCATAGGCCTCTAGCTATTCCTCCTGTCCTGGATATTGTAGATGTCTTCATGGAATCCAGCCTTACCCCTGATACTTTACCACCTGCTCCTAGAATGCCTGACAGATACTACAGAGTACCTGCTTCTCACAAATTTCTCTTTAAAAATCCCATTGCAGATCCGGAGACCATTTCCCAGGGATCTAAAGGTATTAAGGCCTCTACAACCAAAAACCCTACCCCTTCGGACAGGGATTCTAGGGCTCTAGACAGATGGGGTAAGAAGGTTTATATCTCTGCAACTCTTGCCATCAGGGCTTTAAATTGCCAGTTTCACATGTTGAAGTACCAGCAGCATATTATTGATCTAATTAAACAAAAAATGTTGATTCTTGATTGTGCAGAAAATAGTGACTTACAAGACTTAATGCGTTCTGCAAACCAAGTTGGTAAACATACTTTGCAGAGTGGTTTTAATGCCTTAGAAGCATCTTGCAGGGCTGCTGTCACTGGGTCTGTTCTGAGAAGGCATGCTTGGCTGAAGGAACAAATCTTGCCAGACCATGTCAAGGCACAATTACTTGATGCTCCATTAAACCAAGAATGTTTGTTTGGCTCTAAAGCAGAAGTAATTCTAAAAAAGATGGAGGAAAAAGCTAAGTCTATGCAAACTGTTAAAGATATCTAACAGGTACAGCCACCTAGATTCAGTAGGCATTGGCCTTCAAAAAACTGGTCCTTTCCAGTCCCTTCCAGACCTCCTTAGCCCAAACCCAGGGACAACAGACCACAAAGACTACAGTATCAGGGTATGCACATATCTAAACAATGGAGTGCTCCCTCCTCAAAAACTGGGAGTGGTAAGCCACCCCCTGTGGAAAAAATTCACAATGACTTGTCCTTAATCCTTCCCAGCCATGCCCACTTACTTGCACCCCTAGGAGGAAAACTCGCCCTGCATGCAAAAAACTGGGAGTATATTACCCAGGACCGATGGGTCTTAAACATTGTATCCCAGGGATACAGATTCTATTTCCACTCATTGCCAACCCCAAGCTGTTTGCCAGACCTTCCTCCAAATCAGTGAACAGAGGCCCAAAAGCAAGTACTTTCTCTTCTCAATATCAGGGCTATTCAACCTGTGCCAACAGAGCAAAGAGGACAGGATTTCTACTCCAGGCTGTTCCTGGTGCCCAGGAAAGAGAACTCTTGGTGCTCTATTCTGGACCTGTCATCCCTAAACACCTTCCTGGTGGTACCAAAATTTAAAATGTTTACACTCCAGTAGCTCCTTCCTATGCTAGCCAAGGACTCCTGGCTAGCCACCCTAGACTTAAAAGAAGCTTATCTGCACATCCATATAAGGGAATCTTGCAGGAAATATCTACATTTCAGGGCAGGCTCTATGCACTATCAGTTCTCTGCACTTCCCTTTGGCTTATCTACTGCACCCAGGGTATTCACAAAGTGCCTGGCTCCAGCCATTGCTTACTGCAGTCAGAGAAATATTCAAATTTACCTATACTTGGACAATTGCCTAATTCAAGTTGACAGTCAGGAATTGATAATTCAGCACCTGACGTTTGTAAAGAGACTCTAACTTCTCTGGGGTATACCATCAACGAAAAGAAATCACATCTGGTACCCGGCCAAAAGATTGTTTTCCTGGGAGCAAGCTTGAACACAACTTCCCAGATGGCATTCCTCACTCCAGAAAAGCAGATTTGACAACTTATTTCAAACTACTGGCCACCCAAACCCAGCTTTCTGCAAGAAAAATACTGCAAGCCCTAGGGTTCATGGCCTCATAAATTTTACTGATTCCATTTGCAAGACTGCATATGAGGAAACTTCAGTGGTATGTAAAAAGTCTCTGGTGTCAACATTCCCAGGACCTGAAAACAGTGATTCCTATAATTTCTTGCCTAAGGACAGAGTTCCTTTGGTGGGAAGAGGCTTGCAACCACAACAAGAGACTCCCTTTCTCACAACCCCCGCTGTCCAAACTCTAACAACAGACGCATCAGACTATGCATAGGGGGCTCACATGGCAGGCAAACGCATTCAAGGCAAATGGAGCCCAGGACAAATTCACCTGCATATCAATCAAAAAGAAATGTTAGCTTTACAGAATGCACTGACAGCCTTCAAATACTTTATCCTGCCAGGACAACTCCTGATAAAGACAGACACCACCACAGTTATGTGGTACGTAAACAAGCAGGGGGAAACTCACTCCTACCCCCTCTGCAGGTTAGCCATGGCTCTGTGGAACACAGCATTAAGCAACCAAGTGTACCTGCAAGCTCAATTCCTGCCAGGTAAACAAAATTCACTGACGTAAGCCACAAAACTCTGGGCTAGACTTATAAATGCCTTAGGGCAGATAATCTAGTATAAACATATGAACCTAAGCATGAATTTAGTGGTAAAAAAGAAAATGCTTGGAAACCAGTTCTGGATAATTCCTCCCTAAACCTGTTGGTTACAGTGTCCAAGTTCAAAATGCTGTCACTTCACAACCTGTTATCTCTTCATTCAAGTTTCGTGGCAACATTAGATTTAAAAGATGCTTATCACATCCCTATTCATCCAGATTTTAGGCATCTTTTTAAGGTTGTGTGTGTTTGGATCACATTATCAGTTCTCTGCCTTACCCTTTGGACTATTCACTGCACCAAGAGTGTTCACAGTGTGTCTAGCTCCACTTATAGCTCATTGCAGGCTACAAGTGCTCCACGTTTTTTCCACATTTAGATGATTTGCTTATCTTAGCAGTGTCATTGCAGGCTACAGGTGCTCCACGTTTTTTCCACATCTAAATGATTTGCTTATCTTAGCAGTGTGTTCTTCAAAATGTAAGGAATCTCTCACTTGGGTGAGACATCTATTGTATAAGCTGAGATTTCTGGTGAATATTCAGAAGTCTTTTTTTTTTTTGACTCCTTCACACAAGATTGTGTTCCGTGGGTGTCAGCTAGGCATCTTATTTCAAAATGTTTTTCTTTTACAAGAAAAAAATAGATCTGTATCTAGATTTATTTCTTTGCTTTTCCACTCAGACTCTGGTTATTACAGGGGAATTCCTCAGGATTTTGGGTCTCATGGCATCTGTGACTTTCATGATACCCCTGGCAAAATTCCACGTGAGAAAGATACACTAGTATCTGAAGTCTTTATGGTCCCAACACCAACATCCTTTTGTCTTTTCAAATCCTAGTGCTGTTGTTTTTTTCCAGAAGGAAAATCACTTGGTGGAGACTGCTAATATCCTTAAATCTAGGTCTCCCCTTCTCCCTCCCTGTTCCAAAGCAGTCCATCACCGTAAACACCTTGGACTTTGGGGAGCAGTTTCAGGAGGGCTAAAAAGTGCAAGATGTGTGGAACACTAAGGGCAGATGCAATCACATAAATATAAAATAAATGCTTGCCCTCATCAAGGCATTCAACTCTGTGATTCATCTTTGGTCCCAGGGACATTTCAAGTTGTTACAGACAGTACTACATTCATGTGGTACATCAGGATGCAAGGGGAAACCAGATCATACCCCTTTTGCAGGCTAACCACGTTAGCTTGGGATATAGCTTCACAGCAGTCTCTCTCTACAGGCATCCTATATTCCATCAGAGCAAAACTGTGTAGCAAGCAGGCTAAGCAGGACAAAGACAGACACTCATGAATGGAGACTAGATGGGGGGGGTGTCCAAGTTTTAATCCTTTTGAGGAGAGTTCCTCAGACCAGTTTTGCCTCCTGTCTGAGCAATCAACTGGCAAGAGTCTGCTGTGCTTCAGATCTTCATGCAAGAAGGCCTGGAAGGCAGATGCCTTTTCTTTTTCTTGGACAGGAATTTTCTTGTATGTTTTCCTTCCTGTCCACTGTTATCCAGGGTGCTTCTAAAGATTCAGAATGAATCCCCTCTCTCATTGTGGTGACTTCCTTCTGAAAAAGAGGCAGGTGCCCGTGGAACAGTTGCACGGCCAAGCAAGGAAAATTACACAGCAAACAAAAACGCCAGCAAGTGTTGGTGGTAGCCACATCCAAAGACCATTTATTGTCATAGGGGAGGAAAACTCCCCTAAAGTACTATTATTGTAAATAACAATAACAGAAAAGACTTTTTACAAAAAGACTTCATACATCAAACCGGTTTCGGCTCCTCAGAGCCTTCTTCAGTGAAATACAAAAATGAGAAAAAGTACAGTTTTGTACCTACCATAAATGTAGATGTTCGAAGATCCACATTGCTGCAGTCCTTACACTTGGGTAGTCCGCTGTCCTCGGTCGGCCCGAATATCAAAGTATAAGGCTGACGTCGGTCAAGGCACATTTGACTGACATCAGGACGTCAGGGTACAAATGTGCATGACCGACGTCATATCCTCAGTCTTTTCTTGCCCCAGATGTCAGAAGACCCTAAAAATAAAGGTCAAAACCAAAAGACAGCAAACAACCAACTCACCACCCTTGCACTAACTATATGTACAATATATACAATATACACAATATGTACAACCCAACCCACACAACCACCTCTAACTACAGAGGGGAAGGAGGGAGGGTAAATTGGACTGCAGCAATGTGGATCTTCGAACATCTACATTTATGGTAGGTACAAAACTGTACTATGTTCTTCATCTCACATTGCTGCAGTCCTTACACTTGGTTAGAATCCCAAAGCAGAGGTAAGGGAGGATGGCTAACTACAAGGAAGCAGGAGCTGCCAAGATGCCCTGCAAAACAGCAGTGGCAAAACCAGCCCTGGATTTAGAGTAAAGTGGCAGGTGATAATGCCTAGAGAAAGTATGCACTGAACTCCAAGTAGCTGCCTCCAAAATATCCTTTGTTGCCACTCCCCTCAAAAAAGCTGTTGAAGTGGCAGTAGCCCTAGCGGAATGAGGCCTAATCCCAGCTGGAATCTCCTTGCCATGATGGGAATAACAGAAAGCAATGCAAAACCCAATCCACTTAGAAATAGTTTGTTTTGACACAGGCTTGCCCTGAGAACTCAAAGCAAAAGAAACAAACAACTGCTGAGACTGCCTGAACCCTTTAGTTCTGTCCAAATAATAACGCAACTGCCTGTGTACATCTAAAGTGTGCAAAATCTTTCCCCCTTATTTTGGGGATTTGCATAAAAAGTAGGCAAATGAATAGTTTGGTTTAAAGCCACACTAGAAACCACCTTAGGCATAAAGGAAGGATTAGTACGTAATGATACCCTATCCTTATGGAAAATCAAGAAAGGCTCAACCGCCATAAGGGCCTGCAATTCAGAAACCCTTCTTGCAGAGGTAATGGCCAACAAAAAAGCAGTCTTCCATGACAAATATTTCAACTCAGAAGTAGCTGCAGGCTCAAAAGGTTGTAGAGTGAGTTTCTCCAACACAAAATTGAGATCCCAAGCAGGAGTAGGAGCTCTTCGTGGGGGTCTTATATTCTTTCCCTCCGCTAAGAAATTGCTTGAACAAAGGATGAGAAAACAATGGTGGGTCGCAATCATAGTGAGCCGAAATTGCTGCAGCATGAACTTTAATAGAAGAGAAAGACAAACCTTTGTCTAGTAACTCAGTAAGATATTGAAGAGCCACACACAAATTAGGCTCAGAAACATCAAAATCTTTTGCTGCACTCCAAAATAAAAATCTCTTCCATTTATCTGCATACACTTTCCTTGTACTAGGCCTTCTAGCTTCCAAAATCACATTCAAAACTTGTTGTGGAAGTTGAGACCCTCTATGGTTCAAAACAGAATATGCCAGGCTGTTAGGTGAAGAGAGTGAAGTTTGACATTGAGCAAATGGCTGTCCTCCTGTGACAACAGGTGTGGAATCGAAGGCAAAGGCCATGGAGGCTTCCACCAGACTTCTCAGTAATGGGTACCAGTGCTGTCGAGGCCAATCTGGAGCTATTAAAATCATCCTTGGCTTGTCTTGTCTGACCTTTAGAAGTACCTTTGGGAGGAGAGGCAGAGGTGGAAAGGCATACACATGAAGATTGCTCCAATTGAAAGAAAGAGCATCCACTTTCCAAGCTGTGGGATGAAACCTTTTGTGCAAAACTTTGGCAGCTGATGGTTTAGTGGAGAAGCGAACAGATCTATGTCTGGAGTTCCCCATGACACTGTCAATTTCTGAAATACATGAGGATCCAATTTCCACTCGTGGGGATCCATAATTGCCTGCTCAACACATCTGCTAATGAGTTCTGTGCTCCTGGCAGAAACCTTGCCTGAAGATTGAGCTGTAAACTGAGAGCAGTCTCCCACAAAATCATTGCTTGCCTGCATAGAGGATAAGAATGTGTTCCCCTTGCTTGTTGATGTACCACATGACAGTTGTGTTGTCTGTTAGAATCAACACCTGCCCTGGAAGAAGTAAATCCTTGAAAGCTATTAATGCAAACTGGACTGCTAACATCTCCTTCAGGTTGGTATGTAGATGTTGTAGTCTGGCAGGCCACTTGTCTTGTATCCACTTTCCATTTAGATGAGCTCCCCAAGCTTTGTCTGAGGCATCTGTCGTTAAAATCTGACTCACCTCTGGCCGGGTCACAGAGAGTCCCTTGTTTAGGTGACATTCCTGAGCCCACCACAAAAATTCCTTTTGAATGCAAGGTATTATTTGAATGACAGTGTCCAGATCCTGGCAGTGCTGTGTCCATACATTTTTGAGATACCATTGCAGCTTCCTCATATGCAGTTTGGCATTGGGAAGCACCAGAATACAAGATGCCATGAACCCTAAGGCTTGAAGGACTGTCCTTGCAGTCAGCCCGGACTGATGAGATAGTTGATGGAAGTAAAGGGAAAGACTCTTCTGTTTGTCCGGGGTTAAAAAGGCCATCTGGGATGCTGTATTCAGTCTTACACCCAGAAAGCACATGTCCTGAGAGGGTACTAGACTGGACTTTATTTCGTTCACAGAATACCCCAGGCATCTTAGCACTGCTATCACATATTCCAAATGATGAAGAAGCTCTTCCCTTCCTTGAGCCAGAATCAGGCAGTCATCCAAATAAGGATAGATCTGTATTCCTTTTAGCCTGAAGAAAGCTATCACTGGAGCCAGAACTTTCGTGAACACTCTGGGCGCAGTAGATAAGCCAAAGGGCAGTGCAGAGAACTGATAGTGAAAAGTCCCAGCTCGAAAACGCAGATACTTCCTGCAACTTAGTCTGATAGGAACATGAAGGTAAGCCTCCTTGAGATCCAAAGTTACCATCCAATGATCTTTGCCCAGCAGAGGTAAAAGCTGTTGTAACGTCAACATTTTGAACTTGGGAATGTCCAGATAAGTGTTGAGGATAGATAGATCCAAAATTGGTCTCCACGTGTTCCCCTTCTTTGGTACTAGGAACAGGCGAGAATAAAATCCTAGGCCCACTTCTGGCATAGGGACCGGCTGTATGGCCCCTAGTTGAAGTAACAGAGAAATTTGCTTGTGAGCCTCTATTCTTTGTTGAGGAGGAACGTCTGGCATGCCTCTGAAAGGAGGCAAGGTATGGAAATAAAACCTGTAACCTTGGTGTATGATATCCAATACCCATCTGTCTTGGGTAATTAAACTCCAATTTTCTTTGAAAAGTGCCAACCTTCCTCCCAAAGGTGCTGCCAGACGAGAAGGCTCTGGCAGCTGAAAAGGTAGGTCATTGGGTCTGTTTACGAAAGGACTGACCCCTGCCCTCACCTGAAGACTGTGCAGGAGAACTCCCTGTTCTAGGCCTGAAAGAGCCCTGAGCTCTGCCCCTACCACGTCTAGATCTACCCCTAGACTGGGAATCATAAGAAGGATACGTCCACCCTTTAGCAGGCCAATTTCTACTAAACTTTGGAGGCTGAACCTGCAAAAAATCTTTAACAGTCTGCATAGACTTAGCTTTGTCTTCCATTTTCTTTAAAACTGCCTCAACAGGAGGACCAAACAACACGTCAGATTGTAAAGGAGCATCTAAAATCCTTGTTTTAACATGTTCAGACAAATTTTGATCCTTTAGCCAGGCGTGCCTGCGAAGAACTGACCCAGTGGCAGCCACCCTAGACGAGGCCTGTACAGCATCAAAACCACATTGCAAAGAATGCTTACCCACCTGTTCAGAAACATGTACTAAATCTTGCAACTCTTTACAATCAATACCTACTGCCAGAGCATCAACCTTAGATTTCAATTGTGAAAGGAGATAGTTTTGGAATTTCAACATGTGAAACTGGCAATTCAAAGCCCTCATAGCAAGAGTGGAAGAAGTATAAACTTTCTTTCCCCATCTATCCAAGGCCCTAGCCTCTTTGTCTGCAGGAACCGGATTCTTAACAACAGAAGCCTTAACACCTTTAGGCCCCTGGCTAACAGTTTCTGGGTCTGCCCTAGGACTCTTAAAAAGATACTTATGAGCTTCAGGCACCCTGTAATACCTATCCGGCTTAACAGGAGCAGGAGGCAAAGAATCAGGATTAAGAGAAGCCTCTGTAAAAACATCTTCCACTACATCCAAAACAGGAGGTATAGCCAAAGGCCTATGCTGGGGTAAAACAAAATTCCCTAAGCCTTTTCCTGGAATCAGAGAAGTCCTGACCTTCCCACTTAAAATGCTCCCTCATGGAATGAAGAGTTTCTGAAAAAGAAAAATCCTCAGGAGGAGAAGCAGAAGGAGTAGAATCATCCACATCAGAATCAGAATAAGGAGAGTACTCCTGCAAGTCTTCAGCCGAAGACTCTGACACATCTGAAGCCTGCTCAAAACCCCCCAGCTCAGGCTCCGCCCTAGGCCTCTTATCAGGAGGGGGCATAGAACCCCTAATCAAAGTAATCAAATCTTCTGCCATTTTAAGCATATGCTTCTTGGGCACAGTTCCTGAAGAGCTAGGGGTAACACCAACTGAAGCTAAACCTGGCCTGCCCCTGGGAGAAGCCTTAGAAACAGAAGGAGAGGGCCTAGCCACCCTAGGAAGGGAGGGGAGTATAGTAACCTGAGAAGCCCCCTCAGCCTGACTTGCCTCCTGAAAGGCCACATCTTGCAATACTAAAGTCTCACCCTGGGAACACAAAGAAACCTCCGGTGGAGCCACCGGCTCCACCGACACCTCTAAAGAACCGGCGTCCAGTACAGACTGTTCTTCCAGCCTAGGCTTAACTGCTTTGTCCTTGCGCTTCTTCGAAGAAGCGGGCGTCGGAGCATCCGACGGCATTTTATAATTGCACCGCTTCCCAAAGACTAACCTTGCACAATCCAACCTCCTCTTTATAGTGCGTTTATTAAATCTAGCACAAGAACGACAGCCAACAACGTCGTGCTCAGGCCCTAAGCAAGGAATACACAAAGTATGATAATCTCTATGCGGTATCCGTTTCCCACAAGAAATGCAATTATTGACTTTTTCTGACATCCGGTAAATCACTGAGGCAAGAAAAAACTAAAATATTCCCCAACGGGGTAATTAGCCAACTTTGAACTCGGTCTGAAACTTCGAAATCGAAAAATCTCAGAACGCCAACCGGCACTTGCAATGCTGCTTCTGCATCGGACCATGCGGCAAAAAAGACTGAGGATATGACGTCGGTCATGCGCATTTGTACCCTGACGTCCTGATGTCAGTCAAATGCGCCTTGACCGACGTCAGCCTTATACTTTGATATTCGGGCCGACCGAGGACAGCGGACTACCCAAGTGTAAGGACTGCAGCAATGTGAGATGAAGAACATCAGAGTATCACAATACATCCACATATATAGGGATAGGCCCTGCTGTAAGGCCAATCCAAACACAGAATTCACAATTGGTCATTAAGGCCAGGTGAAAACAATGCTCCAAGTTTAATGATCCATTTTTTCTCCTTGGAGCTAAGTAATTCCTGCCAAAACTGACTCAATAACGGTTTTAAATATCGAGTCAAATATTCAGATAGTGGTTCATAGGTTTTCCTCCCCTATGACAATAAATGGTCTTTGGATGTGGCTACCACCAACACTTGCTGGCGTTTTTGTTTGCTGTGTAGACTTCCTTCTGACCCAGGCCACAGTGGTTCTCCCTTCTTTTGTAAATATCCAGGGACAATTACCACAAGCTTCCTCACAGACTGGATCTACCAACACAAGAGCAAGGATGTTTTGATACACCCCAACCCCAATCAACTTAATTTGGCTGCCTGGATGATAGGGTTTTAATTCCCTTTAGGCACCTGTTTACTGAGGATGTGTATCAGGTACTAATGGAGGCAAGAAAGCTTCCTACTAGACAATAATATATTAGCAAACGGAAAAGGTTTTCTAGTTTGTGCCAACAACATAACCAGCACCCTTTCAGGACTAGTTGTTCTCTGGTTTTACATTATTTGTGTGAGTTGTGATCCTATGGCGTTTCTTAATCCTCAGAGTTCATTTATTGGCCATTTCAGCATGTCTGCCATTGGATCCTCCTCTTTCAGTGCATTATCATGTCAAGATGTTTTGAAAGGGGCTTTGCATAACAGACCTCCAAGAAAAACAGTGGCCTCTCCTGAGGATCTTAATTTTGTGTTAGAAAACCTAACACTTGCTCCATTTTAACCAGATAATGTGGATGATTTGAGGTTCTTAAGTTGGAAAAAAGTTGCTAATTGCTGTGACCTCTGCAAGAAAGGTATCTGAGATGGAAATACTTACTGTGAGTTAGCCTTGTCACATTTTTGACAGGGCTTATTTGAGAACCAGCCCTTTTATACTTAAAGTGGTATCTGATTTTACTTTATGCAAAACTGTCCATCTCCCCAAATGAAGGAGAAAGGATACTCTATACCTTGGATGTCCAAAGACAGTTCCAGTACTATCTTTTCAGACCAATTGTTTATTTCTTGTGAAGTTAAGAAGGGACAACCTGTGTCAAAGCAGACCATTTCCATATGGTTGTGTAAGGTCACAGCTAAAACGATTCCAGACAGGGTCAAGGCCCATTCTTCCAGGGCCTTGGCTTCATCTGAAGCAGAAATTTGATCATCTGAACATACTTTTACAAAGCACTATATGCTTGATTCCTTCTCTTCGTCTAGATCAGCCTGTGCTAAGACTCTTCAGGGACTCCAGGACACTCCTCTTCTCTTCCCACCTCCCGAATTTAGTAAGCAAGGGTACTCTACCCATGTAGCCAATGCTACTGCAGCATTGATCAATATGATGAACATAGTACAGTTGTGTAAGTAAACTTGCTGTAATAGTATATGTTTGCATGCTCACAGCTGTAGTAGCCACTCTCTCCCTGTGGCTGCCTTGTTTTTCAGTGTGTGGCTCACACCAGAGTGTGAGTACTTATTTTTTTGTTCTTCCTAGGATTGTCCCTCTCTGCTGGCATAAAAGCTCTGAAGAATTTGGTGCCCAAACCTGTCTTTTTGGTCAGCTCATCTGGAGCTGACTGACTGGGTGCTCGGAAGGTGCCCTGAAGCTTTAGAAGCTGTCCATCTGTTATCTTTGGCAGGATGCAACCCATATAGTTAAGGCTACTGCAGCAGTAGTTTTATGAACATCTGCTGATGTTCATCATGTTTCACTGTTGCAGTCATTACACTTGGGTTATCCTGCTGACAGGCTACCCGCAGTCGGCCTGAATTCCAAAGTCCTGGTCCGGCGTCGGTTGCTGTCGCCTCTTCCCTGATGTCAGTGTGCCAGGGGTATAAAAAATGCAGCTGACGCCATTTTCTTCAGTCTTTCTTGCTGCGTGGTGCCCGAAGCAAAAGCAGTTCGCAAGTGCCGGTCGGCCGACTCCTGAGATTTTCAAAATCGAATTTCAGATCCGAAGTCTTTATTAAAGCTAAGTACCCCGTTGGATAAACTTTTTTCTTGCTCCAGACCGATGTCATAAAAAGTTAACAATTGTATTTCTTGTGGGAAGCAAATACCTTATAAGGATTTTCATTCTTACTGTATTCCTTGCCTAGGCCCTGATCACGACATTGCTAGCTGTCAGTTTTGTGCTAGATTTAACCAACGCACTATTAAGCGTCGGTACGATTTTGCCTTTCATTACTTTGGCAGAAGATTTAATTATATAATGCCGTCGGAACAGCCAATGACCGGAGTTTATAAAAAGCACAAGGAAAAGGAAAAGGACAGGCATCCGAGGTCCAAAACCGATGACAAGGCCTCCTCTAGGCCAGTCGCCGGTTCTCAGTTAGGCGCTTTCGCAGCCCCTGATGCCCGCTACCTCAGAGCCACAGGCCGCTTCCGACTCCCACGTGGAGCCGACTAGGCCCCTGGATACTCAAGGTATTGGACACTCGGAAACTATTCCCTCAGATGGGTCTGGAGCCGCTGAGCAGGCATCGGCTTCTGAGGGTGTTTTCAGACCTACACAGTTACATGTCAAGCCAGCCTCAGCTTCAAAGGCAAAGACTAAAACAGCTCTAAAGACAAAGAAACAAGTGCAGCATTCTCCTGGACAGACTTCCATGCTTAAGAAACAGATGCTTAAAATGGCCGAATACCTAATTACTTTAATCAGGGGTTCCCATTCCCCTCCTGAGAAGAGGCCTAGGCAAGACACAGAATATGACTCTTCTGATCAGGTTTCCATTTCCTCTGACTCCTCTTCTGAACAGGGATACTGTCTTCCTCCCTATGAGGATTCTGATGCTGAAGAATCTATTCCTTCAGCCTCTCCTCCTGAGGATTATTCTTTTGGGGAAACCCTGCATACCATGAGGGAGCATTTTCACTGGGAAAGCCAAGATTACTCAGAATCTAAGAAAAGGCTCAGAGACTTTCTTTTACTACCTCAGCACAGACCTCTTGCTGTTCCACCTGTTCTAAACATTGTAGATGATGTGTTTTCAGAGTCCGGCCTGTCTCCTGACTCTTTACCCCCCGCACCTGTTAAGCCAGACAGATACTACAGGGTTCCAGACTCTCATAAATTTCCATATAAAAACCCTACTGCTGACCCAGAAACTATTTCTCAGGGTCCCAAAGGGGTCAAGGCTTCCACTGCATAAAAACCCTGTCCCCACTGATAGGGATTCTAGGGCACTGGACAGATGGGGGAAAAAGTTTACACTTCTGCTACCTTGGCCATAAGGGCTTTAAATTGTTAGTTTCATATGCTTAAATATCAGCAATACTTAATGTCACTGCTAAAATAGAAAATATTGACAAATTCTGAATGTTCTGATAACAAGGAAATGCAGGATTTATTGCATGCAGCTGAACAAGTGGGAAAGCATACTTTGCAATGTGGTTTTGATTCACTTGAGGCCTCTTGCAGGGCTGCTGTTACGGGTTCTGTCATTAGAAGGCATGCTTGGTTAAAGGAACAGAATCTGCCTGATCAAGCAAAATTATTGGATGCTCCATTACAGCATGATACTTTGTTTGGTGTTAAGGCAGAAGAGGTGTTGAAGAAAATGGAAGATAAAGCAAAATCTATGCAGACAGTTAAGGATTTCCTACAGGTACAGCCACCCAGATTTAGCAGGAACTGGCCTTCTAAGAATTGGTCCTTTCCAGTGTCAGACAGGCCACAGAGAGGCAGATACAGAAGCCCTAGAGGCAGATCCCAGCCCCAAGGCTCAAACGGGCCTAAACAATGGGGTGCTTCTACCTCCAAAAGCGGAGAAGACAAATCACAGCCATACAGGAAACAGTCCCAATGACCTCCCTCTGCCAAGGCCAAGCACTTATCTTTTGGCAGCACCCTTAGGGGGAAAACTAGCACTTTTTTCACAAAATTGGCACATGATCACCCAGGACAAATGGGTCTTGAATATAGTTTCCCAGGGCTACAGGTTCCACTTTCACAGCCTTCCAAAGACAAAAGGTATGCCAGACCTGCCACACAATTAATGGGCAGAGGCACAAAAGCAAGTTTCATCCCTCATTACTCAAAACTTTTCTTGGTACCCAGAAAGGACAAAACCTGGAGACCAATACTGGACCTGTCTATTCTAAACACTTTTCTGGACGTTCCAAAATTCAAAATGTTGACTCTGCAGCAGCTTCTACCCATGCTGGGCAAGAAGGCTTGGCTTGTAACTTAGGACCTCAAAGAGGCATACCTGCATGTCCCAATCAGATAATCTTGCAGAAGATACCTCAGATTCATAGCTGGCTCAATGCACTACCAATTCTCTGCACTGCCCTTTGGCTTATCTACTGCTCCCAGATTCTTCACAAAATGCCTGGCACCAGTAATTGCATTTTGCAGACAAAGAGGAATACAAATATATCCTTACTTGGACGACTGCCTTATTCAAGCAGAGAACAAGGACATTCTACTGAAGCATCTGGCATTTGTAAAAAGATTACTAATTTGCCTAGGGTACACAGTGAACAAAAAAAAAATCAAAACTGGTACCCTCTCAAGAGATAATATTCCTGGGTGCAAGCTTAAATACAACTGCCCAGATAGCTTATCTCACGCCAGACAAACAGAGGCAACTGACTTCTTACTTCGAAATGATGGCAATAAAGACCCAGTTATCTGCAAGAAAAATTCTGCAGGCTTTGGGTTTCATGGCATCCTGCATTCTACTAATTCCATATGCAAGACTGCATATGAGGAAACTACAATGGCATCTAAAAAGTGTTTGGACTCAACATTGTCACAGCCTGGAAACATTCATTACCCTCATTCCCTGTCTGCAACAGGAGTTTTGAAGGTGGGCACGGGCCTGTCACCACAACAAGGGACAACCATTCACTGTACCCACAGCCAGGCAGACACTAACAACAGATGCATCAGATTATGCCTGGGGGGCCCACATGGCAGGAAAATGTATTCAGGGCACATGGCCTGCAAGCCAAATGCATCTTCATATCATCAAAAAGAGATGCTAGCTGTACAGAATGCCCTGACAGCCTTCAAGGATCTACTTCATCCAGGACAACTGCTGATAAAGACAGACAATACTACAGTTATGTGGTACATAAGCAAGGAGGCACACATTCCTACCCCCTCTGCAGACAAGCCATGACTTTGTGGAACACAGCATTGACTTATCAAGTACACCTGCAAGCACAATTCCTGCCAGGAAAGACAAATACTCTGGCAGACGAACTAAGCAGAAACCTCATGGATCCTCAAGAGTGGAAGCTAGATCCACAAATCTTCAGTATGATAACAAGGAAATGGGGATGCCCAGACATAGATCTATTTGCCTCCCCTCACAACTGCCAACTACAGAGATTCTGCACAAGGACTTATCACAAACAAGCATGGAAAGTGGACGCCCTGTCATTCAGCTGGAAAACCCTTACAGTATATGCCTTTCCTCCACTGCCTCTCCTCCCCAAGGTACGCCTAAAGGTCAGACAAGAGAAGCCAAAAATGATACTGATTGCCCCAGACTGGCCACGTCAGCACTGGTACCCAATCCTAAAGAGCTTGTCTCAAGGCCCAGCCTGGACATTACCTCAAATTCCTCATTTGCTGACCCAACAAAACAATCAGATCCTGCACAGCCAACTCAGAACCCTAAATCTGGCTGCATGGCTGATAATGTAACCATTCAGAACACACCTTTCTCTAAAGCAGTTATAGATGTTATTTTGGAGGCCAGGAGGCCCAGCACCAGAAAATCTTATGCAGAAAAATGGAAGAGATTCTTTGCTTGGAACCAGGCACAAGGAATGGACTCGCTTGTACCAAATATTCCTCAGATTTTACAATACCTAACTGAGATGCTGGACAAAGGCCTATCCTTCTAATCAATTAAGATCCATGCATCTGCCATTTCAGCTCATTACAATACGGACCCACCTATTTTTTCACATCCACTGCTAAGGCAGCACCTCAGAAGGGCCAAAAACATAAGACCTCCAAGGAGAGCTCCAACACCTGCATGGGACCTCAATTTTGTCTTGGAAAAGCTCACACTGCCTCCTTTTGAGCCAACTAATACAGCTGAGATAAAATACTTATCATGGAAAACAGCTCTGCTCCTAGCAATAACCTCAGCAAGAAGAGTCTCAGAGTTACAGGCACGAATAGCTGTGGAACGTTTTATTATTTTCCATCCGGACAGGGTTTCTCTAAGGACAAACCCAACATTTATGCCTAAGGTAGTGTCCAGTTTGGCTCTTAACCAAACCATTCTTTTGCCTACCTTTTATCCAAACCTATAGAATTAGGGGGAGAGACTTCTGCATTCTTTGGACATACACAGACAGCTACGCTTCTACTTGGACAAAACTAAAGCTTTCAGAAAGACGGAGCAACTCTTAGTGGCATATGCGTCAGAATCGCAAGGGAAATCTGTTTCAAAGCAGACTATTTCAAAATGGATAGGCCACTGCATTCGTTTGTGCTATTCACAACATGGCAAATCAGTGCGTAAGGGCATTAGGCTACATTCAACCAGAGCAGCAGCCACTTCAGCAGACCTCAGAGGAGTACTAACCAAGGACATTTTGGAGGCTGCAACTTGGACTTCAGTGCACACTTTTACAAAGCACTACCTCTTACCTCTTTACTCTAAATTCAGAGCAGGCTTTGCCACTGCAGTTCTGCAGGGCCTCATAGCCACTCATAATTCTATTTAGGCCCAGCCACTCAACCTCAGCTTTGGGATTCAACCCAAGTGGAATGACTGCAACAGTGAAACACGATGAACATAGTACAGTTGTGTACCTACCATAAATGTAGATGTTCGAGTGTATTCACTGTTGCAGTCCAGATTACCCTCCCACCATCCCCCTTTCATTGCTGGGATTTATTTGTACTTTTCTATTCTATACAACCAATGTGGTGTATTTGCTTGTAGATGAAGGTAATGTTTATGTTAGTGTATGCTTTTTTATGAGCAGAATTTTTAGCTTACCCTTTTTGGGGGCACCTGACATCTTGGGCAAGAAAAAGTGAAGAAAATGGCGTCGGCTGCATCTTTTATACCCCTGGCGCACTGACGTCAGGGAAAAGGCGACAGCAACCGATGCTGGACCAGGACTTTGGAATTCAGGCCGACTGCGGGTAGCCTACCCAAGTGTAATGACTGCAACAGTGAATACACTCGAACATCTACATTTATGGTAGGTACACAACTGTACTTTTTGGTAAGTTTACTTCCACAACTGTACTTTTTAATGTGTGCACGCATGTGCCTACTTGGCAACTACTAGTCTTTCAACTGTGGAGAAATTGCATCAGGTTTTCAGAAGTATTTGGGGTGTGGGCACCCCTCCCCAAGGTTCACACAATGTTTTTATTTTGTCCGGGTGTTTTCCACTTAGACACTGATTGCCAGGCTTGTTCCACTTTTGGGCCTAGTGTCCTCACAGACTGATGGACTGAGTTGGTCCTGAAGGGATTGTTGCTACCATCTTCCTCCAGTCAAGTTCCTTTTTCTCGTTCTGCCAAAAAAGTCAAGAGAAAAAAAGGAGTGAGAAAGAGGAGGAGAGAGGCAGAGTATATAAAGATAAGGAAGAGGGGGAAAAACTAGAACAAAGGAGATAGAGGATCACAAACACTTCTCTCCTCGTCTCTTGAGAGTCGCTTGCATCCAAAGGTCTTTGGCTCTAATGTTTCCAAGTGAAGATGTGACATTGGTAACCCCTTTGCACCAACCTCCTATTGTTACAGCTCCAGGCTTGGAGTTGTCTTGCTGTTCCACTCTGATTATAGAGACACTTTGTAATGGTGTTTCCTGATAGATTCCACTTCCCCTTTGTTCCAGTAACATCCCCTCTGGAGTTTTCCTTGGAATCGCATCCTCCTTAGAGCCAGGCATTGCACTTTTGGATCCAGGAGATGTCTGTGTCTACTCAATCCTTCCAAGCCATCGTCAACAGTGTCTTCTAGGTCTGCCAAGTCTGCCAGGAGTATCAAGGGTTCCACTTTAGAGCAACTTGTGCTCACCTTCTTGAAGGTTCATATGGACCTTGGGATCATCCCCTTACACTCTGTTCTGAGAGGGAGACTGCTTTTTCTTTGGCTTCTACTCTGTCTCTTCCTCTTTGGCACATGACTGCATCTATGCCTTACTCTCCCATATTGTTGGTGCCAATAGCTTGGTTGCCTCAGACGCTAGCTTCTTCCTTGATTTCAGCTCCAGTTTGCTTGAGGCTGAGTGCAGCTCAGAGCTGTGGCATCAGCGCTGAGATCATGTGGTCCAGACAGACTGTTAAGACTTTTCCAGCTGTACCTTCCCTTAGACATCTTATCCTTGGATAGCTCAGCTTTGGTCTCAATGTCAGGTCATATAGGGTCAGTTTTGGCCACCAGTCCCTCTTTGAGATCTATGGATTGCAGAGTTTCCGTTCCCAGAAACATGACCTTGACATCTCTATTCGATGTTGTGGAAAGGATACTTTCTCACTCTGAGACTGGAGCTTCTGCCACTAAGTTAAATCTGTCACTTTCCTCTCATTCATCCTGTATCTCAGGCTTTCAATAGTTAACTCTTGGACAGTCTACTCCATTAGACTTCAAGCAGCACCTTCCCTGCAGGCTTCCTACTTCAGTGTCTTCAACTGCTCCACCTCCCCAAGAGGCGCACATGAAGAGGAAATGCAAGGGGAAGTGTTTGGACTTCCTGAGGACTCTCTCAAGGATTTTGACCCTGATAAAATGGAAGAGTTCATATAGTACCCCTGTGAAGATGCCTCTTTTGATGATTTACTAAAATTGATGAGCCAGTGTGGGGATGGACCTCTGATGCTCCTTCCCCAGAGGAGGATTTTTTTTCTCGAGGCTTTTGGCACAAGCCCATTCATGTCTTGGATGGTGCTCCCTCTGGATGCCCTTTTTAATTTGGTGTCTCTGAGAGCTTGGTGAGAACCCAACATGATGGAGCCAGTTCCCCAGAAACCAGACACGTTTTTAATTCCTCCCAATGATGGTTTCATTTTGGAGCAAGGGCCCTCTGGTGGATTCCATTTTGGTTGTTGCAGCCACCAGGAAGGAAATCTCTGAATAGAGTTCCACAGTCCACTTCCCAAATGGAGAGTCAAAGGCACTGGACCTTTTCTTGAAGAGGATGTATGCATCAGCCACATTTACCATCCATGTGCTGAACTATTTGGCCCACCTGACTAGATCCCAAGAGATTTGATTAATGAGATGGCTAAGAAAGTGGCAGCACAATAGCCTCCAGAGGTCCAAAAGTCTTTAGATGCTCAGTTATCCACAGTGTTGCCTATTTCAATTATTTCCATGAGGCTTCTTTTGAATGCTCAGATGGTATGGCTTGCACAGCAGGCACCTTCTAACTATGCTCTGACATGCCTGGATGCATTCATGTAACTTTGCAGAGTGCTTCAAGGTGTCCATTTTAAATGCCTCCTTTGATGGGTTCATTCTGAATTTAAAGTAAAAGACACGTTAACCGAGAGATCAAGACTTCTTCTGCTGTAGGAGTCCATTTCTCTACCTCACAAAGGAATTTTTCTAGGAACCAGAAGGGGAAAACTGCTCTTTTTTCCTAAATCATGAGTTTTTCCAAGACAGTCCAGGTGAAAGAGCCCTTGTAGCAGAGGGAGAGAGCTTCAGTGGATGCCATCCCAGGGCAGGGGTAGTTCACAGAATCAGGACTTCTGGGGTCCCTTCTTCAGTAAGCCTTTCTAGTGCTCCTGATTGATTGCCTGACTGCTACACTGTGGAGGCAGTTGGGGGTTGCTTGGCTGTCCACCCAGAAGCTTTAGTAGGCCATACCTTTTGGTCACTTGGAATTTGAGAGTCATTTCCAAAAGCTGCCATTCCTTTTCTTTACAGTGCAAATGAAAATCAAAAATTCTTTCCTGACATTCCACCCTGGCAGTGAAGGGAAGCAGCAGTGGAGATTGAAAAAGCTGTGTTTGAACAGAGATATCCAAGAGGATCCACCAGGCCAAAGAGGATCTGTTGTCTACTCTAGGACCTCAGGCTCATTCTGACCTCAGCAAACTAAACCACTGTGTGAAACAGACCAAATTCTGGATGGTGATAGTGCAGTCCAGTCTTCCTCTTCTGAGAAAGGACGGCTGGATGTGCTCTGTGGTCCTTCAGGGATGCTCACTATCACGTAAATATAGCAATGCATTCCAAAATGTTCCTGCACTTTCAGCTGTGAGCTAGCCATTACCATTTTCAAATACTGAAGTAATAGTCGGTGTCCCTGTTAAATAGTTCACTCACCAAAAAACTGGAAATAGTAGGAACGAAAGTGATGAACCAACCACCAGGAGTACGCACAAACTTATTCTTAAAACCACAAGTATTCTGGCTGAAGAAAATATTGACAGTCCGTTGTATAATCCAAGCAATTCTTTATTAGAATACAAAAGATAAGCGCTTTCACGTGGTAGATCCACGCTTCATCAGATATCATTAAAAAATACATGAATTCTGCTATTTAACCTCTAAAACGCGGGAAATTAATTGAACAATTTCATAGTTAAAACAGCTGTGTGTTTGTTGCTAAGCACTCTATAAGTGCGTTCATTAAGCAGCGAGAATCTCACCGCTATTGCAAGCGAGACATGACAGATAAGTCAGAACTGTCTAAAAATCACATGATGTGAAATGCTTCACTATGTGTATATCAGTAAAATATACTTCTATTTAAGACTTAAAAGAAAACAATACCGTCAAACTACCTAACATTAAATATGCATTGGAGACCTTTCTTACGCTCAATCTCTCATTGATCCATGCATAGTAAAGTCTCACTAAACATTTACTGAGATAGTAAAACAAAGTTAATAATCACAATAGTCAGGAGAATCTATGCAACATTTGATTAATAAATATAAAAATATAAAACAAAATCAGAATGCTCAATGAACGCACATCAAACATTCTGATTTTGTTTTATATTTTTATATTTATTAATCAAATGTTGCATAGATTCTCCTGACTATTGTGATTATTAACTTTGTTTTACTGACTATCTCAGTAAATGTTTAGTGAGACTTTACTATGCATGGATCAATGAGAGATTGAGCGTAAGAAAGGTCTCCAATGCATATTTAATGTTAGGTAGTTTGACGGTATTGTTTTCTTTTAAGTCTTAAATAGAAGTATATTTTACTGATATACACATAGTGAAGCATTTCACATCATGTGATTTTTAGACAGTTCTGACTTTTATCTGTCATGTCTCGCTTGCAATAGCGGTGAGATTCTCGCTGCTTAATGAACGCACTTATAGAGTGCTTAGCAACAAACACACAGCTGTTTTAACTATGAAATTGTTCAATTAATTTCCCGCGTTTTAGAGGTTAAATAGCAGAATTCATGTATTTTTTAATGATATCTGATGAAGCATGGATCTACCACGTGAAAGCGCTTATCTTTTGTATTCTAATAAAGAATTGCTTGGATTATACAACGGACTGTCAATATTTTCTTCAGCCAGAATACTTGTGGTTTTAAGAATAAGTTTGTGCGTACTCCTGGTGGTTGGTTCATCACTTTCGTTCCTACTATTTTCAAATACTGCCTCTTGGCCTTGTCAGAATGTATGGCAGTGGTTGCAGTCTGGCCGAGACTTCAGTGGTACTGGGTCTTTTCATAAGTGACTGGCTGTTTGCAGTGACCTCCTAAGCATCACTTATCCAGGCCAGGCCAGGAACTCTCTGCTTCAGTTGTCTTTTTCCTTGGGCATCACAGTGAACTACAAGTCCAATCTTGAACTGGTACAAGCCCTGGAATTCATCAGATGCCGTCTGGATACTACCAACCAGATTGCCAAATTGCACACCACAAGTCTTTCTTCCCTGTGGATTTAAGCCAGTCAGGTTCTACACTATGAGCCCCTCAGTTTACATAGTTGTTCAGCTCCTTGGCCTCATGGTTGCAGACGGTGGTGTGCCATTGTCCAGAATTTACATGAGGGTTCTTCAGTGACCTTTGTCAGTTCAATGATCAATTTCTTCTCACCCTATGAAGTTTCCCATTTGTTTTACTAACATATGGCACCAACACATTGCTTGCTGGCTGGAGACAGCAGATTCTGGCAAGTGATTCTTTTGTTTTTCTCAGCGTGAGGTCATGGTTACCGTACATGCTTCTGTCGATTGGCTGGGATGGTGGCATTTCAAAGGGAAGACAGCCCAAGGTACCTAGTTTCCATAAGAGGTCTGTCTTCACATCAGTGTCTTTGAGATGAGCAGTTCTTCTAGGATTGCAAGCCTTCCAGGACTTCCTCCCCAAGAATGTGTTGGCCATTCAGACTGACAAATGTGACAGTGGTTTCGTAGATAAACAACCAAGGGAGGGGGGCCGTTCATGTCCTGTATGTTTGGAGGCAATGCAGGTGGGCAGTGTCCTCGCCACACTTTATGATAGAAATGCTCATCCTGGTGAAATTCATCATACTAGCAGACAACCTGAGCAGGAGCATCCTTATGCCTTACGAGTGGATCCTCAATCCAGCAGTAGTGGAGTGAGTTTCAAGCCATTGTGGACAATCCTGCTGCAACCTCTCTGCACCCCTCTTCAGCACCAAATGCAGCAGCAGCAGCTTCGCCTTGATCCATCCAGACGTACAGTCACCAAGGGACACTCTTCTCCATGCTTAGCTCCTAGGTCTCCTATACTCATAGGTTGCTTCGCCCAATAATAAAATTTCTCCAGAAAGCATCCCATAGCAGTGAGTCAAGGAGGGAATGCATTATCTGAGAGGAGTTGGATCTGAGGAGTCTAAGCTGCCGGCTTCATATCCAATAACAGAGGTTGAGGAGGACAGAAGAAGACAGCACTGAGATAGCATTATGGTAAGTACATAACTTTCATTTCCTAATGTAGTTGACAAAAGATTTACGATTGTCCTTGGATTCAGAAGCTTACCTAAGTTCATGGGGTCCCTTGGTATTCCAAGTACTATTTTTCAAGTTTAGACAAATTTCTGACATTATCTTTGAATAAATGTTTTTTTTCACTCTGTTGAATATTTTAAGTATTTTTTTACTTTTAAATTTCCCATTATACTTAGATCTGGTTGGGACTGTTGGTTGTATACATTTATTAAAGTGAACATAGAATTCCTTTGTGAAAGTACCTGCTGGCCACATCTAGGGTTATGCTGCTATGAGAAAATTTTGAAACTTCATCATATAATTTGATGAGATTTGTATGTCTGAAGTCTGTGAATCCTAAAATGCTGCTTATCTGCAGGTTCAGAGATTTTTAAAGGTGAAGGTCACTAGCGTATTATCCGACTTAACTGGGAAAGGAGATACCACTGGAATAGTACATGCAAAAGTTGTATTGGTAGGAGTCAGGTTAAGGATTTTACTACTACTGGTGGGTTTGTTAATAATGTGGCCAACAGAGGTTTTGTTAATTAAATCTAGGAAGTTGCTGGTATATCCTACTTTTGTAGTAGAGGTGCATCAATGTATTTGCTAGTTTGTTTGTCTCCCAAAATAATGGAGCTCTTATTTAAGGGGAGTTCAAGAACATTTAGGAGCTTGTATGATTTTCAGCGGACATGGGGCTGTCCTGTATCAGGCTATCAACTGATAGTTGGTCCCATTTAGTGTGATTTGGAGCTCAATATGTTCCATTTGAGGGTCACTGAAAGTTTGTCGGTGATGTGCATACCTAACAAATATGGGAAAGTCACAGCAGTTGTCCTCCAGTATGAAGGCATGATAGGTTCAAAACCTAGGTGTAGATATAGTGCTTTCTAAGCATTTAAACACAGTTTCAGTAATTTATACAGATAAGGATGCACTTCAAATGCAGAAGGGGCTCAAAGTCAAGCATCTTGTTGAGACTTGTGGCATTGAGTAGAGCCACCTTTAATGTGAATTTATTTTGGACTGAGTAGATTAGCTTGTCGGGATGCTCTCCAGCTTAACTCTGCCTAAAAAAATCAATGTGCGGGGCAGCAAAGGCTATAGTCAGTACACCAAAGCAATGGAACAAGAAGTGCAAGCCATCCTTAGCAAAGGAAGTCAAATTGTCAAGCATCTCTGTATCTTTGATGTGTATGGGGAGATTTGAAATCTCTCCACATCTCCCTCAGGATTTCACATGACAAGTCTTTCAGCCCTAAATGGAGTTACCTGCATGTTGTATCCATATCTGTTTTGTTTTGTGGATTGGCCACAAAGGTCATTGAGATAATCTGAGACACTGGCTTCTGAAAGACAACTCGCTGTCATTCTTTCTTTATCCAGCTTAGTGAGAGGAGAGTCAGTATGTTTAACTGTAGAGTCACTGATTATTAAAACATTTTTATTTGTAGAGTGGTATGGTGCAGTGAATTTGATTTTATTTAAATCTGGATGACTGTAAATGTTGCAGAAGGTAATATAAGTTTTACACATAGTTTTCATGAGCAGGTGGCTTTAGAAAATATTTTTTACAGCTTCAGCACAAGACATTTTTAAAGCCAATTAGTGAAAAGTGTTGTGGAAATGAATGATGGTCACAGTCTGTGTTTTTATGTGAGAATGAGTCCTCCATGGTACTTATATCTCTCACAAGCAAAATGTATTTTGTAAGTAAAAGTTCATTAGCTGTGTGCATCAGACACTTGCTACACTGCCTGATACCAAGTGCTATAAGGCTGGCAACAGATGGAAAACAAGCAGGATGACCTTCAGGTGTAGTCCAGGAATAGGAGAATTTTAATTTTATTTGACTGACTTTGTATATAGAGAATGGAGAAATTAGAGTTTAGCAAATAAAAGAACTGCAATGTAGAGATAAGTCATATTGTTTAATAAAATTGTTTAGTACATTTGTCCATATTATTACAGGATTTCATGAGAACAAGCTTCATTATTTGTTTAGATTATTTAAATGTTTCATCACATCCATATGATATCAAAAATCCAATTGCATTGATGCAACAAAGATAAACAGACAGTACATTCTTAAAATGCCTTGAAATACTAAATATCTACATATATTAATAGTTGCACTAGTATACAACAAAATAATGCACTGTATGTACCCCCCATTCTTGTGCTTATTTCTGATAAATTGTACAGTAAAGTTCCACCAAAACCTATAAATAACACATGGAAATAAATTGTACAAATAACAGTAATGAAGAATCTAAATAAAACATAAAATTTGAAGGTAAGCGAATTCCTGTACCTCCACATTGAATATTAAATTACTTAAGCCTTAAGACACTTACCTTTGAAAGACATTCATTAAACCCAGGAAAACTGTTCATAGATAGCCTAAGCTGCCATTTCAATTCTTGAAATTCCAGCCTTTCCTCCCAGGGTCATCCCCAATATCAGGATGTTCTTTGTGTTTCACTGTTGGCTTCATTACTTGTGGGTTATCCCTGCTGTGGTAGCCTTCAGCCAGCCTGAATACCAGAGTCATTGTTTTTCTGCATCGGCTGCTGTCACTTGCTGGCTGACGTAAGGTCGTCAGTGCTATAAAGGAAGGCAGCCGACGTCATTACATCAGTCTTTCTTGCTGTGGAGCCCGTAGCAAAAGCAGTTCACAAGTGTGCCAGTCTGTCACTACCAGAGTTCGAATTACAGCTGAAAACATCTAAAGCTAAGTACCCCATTGGGGATCCTTTTTTCTTGCACTAACCGATGTCTGAAAAAGTTAATTTTCTCGCCTGTGGAAAGCAAATACCACACTGAGACTTCCATTCTTACTGCGTCACTTGTTTAGGCCCAGAGCACAACGTCCCCCGTTGCCAGTTCTGTGCCCTCTTTAACACGAGAACCATTCTTCATAGAGCTCTTTTTGTAGCCAAGTATTTTCATCTTCCATCTTCGTTTTCTGAAATGGCTTCCGTCAGCCAACAATCTGTAGACTTTCTGAAAAAACTTATGGATAAAGATAGAGGCAAGACCACACAAGGCCAAGCCTTCCGATGACTCCACCTTTAAGCAGGTCGTCATTTCTCCTGAATTTAGTGAAGTGCCTTTGCAGCCCCTGATGCCCAATTTGATACCTTTGCAGGCCTCTACTGAGACCCTTTCTGAGTCCGGAATGCCACAGAAATTTTCTTCGTCTTCCGAGCCTTTGAACGTCTCTGCCTCGGTTGGGTTCGGAGCCACGACGCAGGCACCAGCTTCCAAGGAGGTCTTTCGCACTACCGAGTCTAGACTAAAACCGACATCTTTACCTCCGACTACAGGTTCTCTCAAACCGATGGATACTCTTAGGCCTAGAGGCAAGGACACTCCTAAGAAAATTACCTCCAGCCACTATTTTACCCCTCCTCCACCACTCCAAGCTCAAATGCTTAAAATGGCGGAGGATCTTATCACCCTTATCACTGGTAGTCAGGCCACACCTTCTAAAAGGAAAAGAGACCCTTCCCCTGAAATACTGACAGAACAGGATTCTGAGGAGTCTGATTATTCAGATTTGTAAGAGGAACAACAACCTCTTACTGTTTATGAGGATTCAGATGCAGAGGAATCTATTCCTTCTGCCTCCCCAACCGAAGATCTTTCCATTGGGGAAACGCTTCACACTCTCAGGGAACATTTCCACTGGGAATCCCAGGACTTCCCTCAGTCTAAGAAAAGACTGAGAGTGTTTCTAGACCTGCCCCAGCACAGACCCTTGGCCATCCTCCCTATCTTGGAGGTGGTTGATGTTGTCTTCCATGAATCCAGCTGAACTCCTGATGCCCTCCCGCCTGCTCCCAGAAAATCTGACAAGTACTACAGAGTACCGGACTCTCAGAAATACCTGTACAGAAATCCTGCTGCAGACCCAGAGGTTATTATACAGGGACCAAAAGGAGCTAAGGCTAGTTCTGCAAAGAATCCTACTCCTTCTGACAAGGACTCCAGAGCTCTGGACAGATGGGGTAAAAAAGTATACATCTCTGCAAGCTTAGCTATCTGAGCACTCACCTGTCAGTTCCATGTTAAAATATCAACAACACACTTTGGAACTATTAAAACAAAAGATTTCTGACTTTCCTGTCTGTGCCAATTCGAATGAACTAGCAGATTTACTGCACTCTACTTGTCAAGTGGCTAATACTCTTTACAAGCAGGGCAGGAGTGTCAGGATCTGTCATTAGAAGACCTGCATGATTGAAGGAACAACCTCTCCCTGATCATATCAAATCTAAATTACTGGATGCACCCCTGGATAAGGACAGCTTGTTTGGAGAAAAAGCAGAAGAGGCGCTTAAAAAGATGGAAGACAATGCAAAATCTATGCAAATAGTAAAAGATTTTCTTCAGGTACAACCTCCTAGGTTCAGCAGGAATTTTCCCTCAAAACACTGGTCCTTTCCTGCACCTAGCAGACTGGGGCAAGGTAAGCCCCGCAGGGACAGACCACCAAGACTCCTAGCCCAGGGACAGCAGAGAAACAAACAGTGGACCACTTCCACTCCAAAGGCAGGGAGATCTAAGCCATCCCTGTGTGGCAAAAACTCTCAATGACTCCCCCTCCCCCCTCTGCCCTCCCTTCTCTCATCAAAAACTAGGAGGAAGGCTCTCTCTCTTCAAAGACCATTTGTTTTCTGTAACAAAGGACCAGTGGGTCTTAAAGATCATTTCTCAGGGATACAAATTCTCCATCAATGAGCTCCCAATTCCAAGAGGGTAACCAGACCTACCCCCAAATCAGTGGGCAGAGGCATTGAAACAAGTTCAAACTCTCACATCCCAAGGGGAAGTGGAACATGTCCCCTCAGATCAAACAGGCAAAGGCTTTTATTCCAGACTATTCCTTGTTCCCAGAAAAGAGCTCACTTGGCACCCCATCCTGGATCTATCCATTCTGCACACCTTCCTGGTGGTCCCCAAATTCAAAATGCTAACTTTGCAGCAGCTGCTGCCTATGTTTACAAAAAATACGTGGTTAGTTACCCTAGATCTAAAAGAAGCCTATCTCCTCATCCCCATAACAGAATCCTGCAGGAAATTCCTTTGCTTTAGAGCAGGCTCACAACACTTTCAGTTCTCTGTGCTACCCTTTGGCTTATGTACTGCTCCCAGGGTATTCACCAAATGCTTAGCCCCAGCCATAGCCTTTTGCAGACAGAAAAATATACAAATTTACCCTTACCTGGACGACTGCCTCATTCAGGCAGTGTGTGAAGAAAAGCTCTTCAAGTACCTCCTCTTTGTCATAACCCTCCTAACCTCCATAGGGTACACCATCATCGAGAATAAATCAAAGCAAATACCCTCCAGGGAGATAATTTTCTCTGGAGCTCTGCTGGATACAGCATCCCAAATGGCCTTCCTATCCCCAGAGAAACCAAGCTTCCTGCCTCTCTATTTTACACAGCTGGCTTCAGAAAGTCAGCTCACTGCGAGGAAGTTACTGCAAGCCGTAGGGTACATGTCTTCCTCCATCCTTCTAATTCCTCTGGGCAGGCTTCACATGAGAAAACTTTAGTGGTACCTAAAGAACCTTTGGTGTCAGCACTCTGAGCCTCTAGAGACCTCTCTACCTCTGATCCTCCCTATAAGGGCCGAGTTTCTCTGATGGGTAGGGGTCTGTGCCCAGAACAAGGGTCTTCCCTTCACAGAACAGCCTCTGTTTTCCCATCCTTTGATTAAACAATTCCTAACAGGGGCTTCTAATATCAGATCTCCCAGAATGCCACCCACTCCAGCCTGGGACCTGAATTATGTTTTGGAAAAACTTACTTAACCTCCCTTCAAACCTGCTGCTTCAGCAGAACTAAGGTACCTGTCATGGAAGACTGCTTTTCTCCTAGCTGTCACTTCAGCCAGAAGGGTTTCAGAGCTACAAGTGCTGATGGCCATTGAGGCCTTCATCCACTTTGATGCAAACAGGTTCTCCCTGAGGACCAATCCCTCCTTTATTCCCAAGGTGGTATCTGATGCAACTCTCAATCAGGTCATACATCTACCCACCTTCTTTCCTAACCCTCAAAACAAGGGGGAAAGAATTCTGCACTCACTAGATGTGCACAGACAGCTCTGATACTATCTGGACCATTCTAAACCCTTCATGAAAACGGACCAACTTGTCAGCTTTGCCTCAGGGGCGCATGGGAAACCCATTTCTAAACAGACCATTTCCAAATGGATATCACACTGTATCCATTTCTGCTGCAGTTTACATGGGACCCCCCCCCCGGGTCTATTCAAACCCATTCCCCTAGGGCAGCCTCCACTTCCACAGCATTCCTCAGAGGAGTTCCCACCAAGGATATCTTGGAAGTTGCAACCTGGATTTCTGTCCATACCTTTACCAAGCATTGCCACCTATCTCTGCTAAGGCTAGGACAGGGTTTGCCTCTGCAGTCCTGTAGGGCATGCTGACCCATTCCTAGGTCTCTTACTAAGCCTACCCACCCCTCTTCTCAGCTTTGGGAATCCTCCCACAGGTAATGACTGCAACAGTGAAACACGAAGAACATAGCACAGTTGTGTACACTTAACATAAATGTAGATGTTGGAGTGTATTCACTGTTGTAGTCCTGGTTTCCCACCCTCCTTCCTCCCTTATATCTTCTTCCTTTAGGGAGACATACGTTTTTAATGGTGGCTTTTAGCCCCAGGACCACTTCACTTTATTTACTTGGGCCTCTGACTGGTTAGGGCAAGAAAAACTGATGTAATGACATCGGCTGCTTTCCTTTATAGCACTGACGACCTGATGTCAGCCAGCAAGCGACAGTAGCCGATGCAGAAAAACATTGACTCTGGTATTCGGACCGGCCGTGGGCTACCACAGCAGGGATAACCCACAGGTATTGACTACAACAGTGAATACACTCGAACATCTACATTTATGGTAAGTGTACACAGCTGTACTTTCCACATTACCAAGTATCAAACATTTAAATAAATGGTCCTTATGAATATTAATATTGTTTTAAGAGTGTTTTATAAACTACCTTTTTTTCCACATGGTTCATGTGTTCATATATCCTTTCTTTCAGAGTTCTTTGTTTTTCCAGTATAGAACCCAGGACCTTTCTGACATAAGGCCAAGTATACAACACCCTTAAAATTACAATTGTATTACTTACTAATTTTTTAACTCCAAGAAACTCAAACTGGCACCCAGCAGATAAACTTTAAACCAAGACAACGTCAGGTACCACAGAAAAGGAACTCAGTACAGCCTTGCAGTTCAAAAAATAAGCTGGTTTAATAGTAGTTTAAAAAGCATAAACGCATTTAAAAGCACAGTGTTTTCATCTTACTCAGTCAGACTTCATCAGATACATAAAGCTTCAGTTAAAACCTCACCTATATATATCTCAAAATGTTTCACCAATTAAAACCACAACCAATACAAAATTCTCAATTTTCCTGATCAATTATAACTAAAGTGTGACCTACAAAAGTGCCTTGTGCATTAAAACATTAAAGGTGCTTAAAATGAATTACACATTGCAAAAGCATAAAGAACATCTAAAAGGTGACATTATAAAATGGTGACAGCACAAAAAAATAATATTTCACAGCTTAACATATTTAACTAAATAAAATATTTGATTCTGTTAAAATTCACTAGTTAATGGAGTGCATGCTAAAACATTAAAATGTATTTACTTCCTCTAGTGGTTCTTTTGTAAAATGACATACTTAATGTGAATGAACAAAAACACAATTTCTTCTTTCAAAGCATAGCAGCTCTCAGATTTAGTAATGGGGCTATGGAGGTATAATCATTGAGCCCTGGTGGGCAGGTGGCTTCCAAAATCAATTGCTATCATAGCTCCCTATATTCAATCTTTTCCTCCCATAGCCCCCCTCTAACATCCTTCTTTATCTGTTCAAGTACAAAGAAAGTGTAATACGCTCTGTGACATATTAGTGTATGTTTGTAAAGAGCATTAGACTCTTTTTTTTTTTTTTTTTTTTTTTTTAACTTTGGATATCGTAATGATGCTCATAGATCCTTCTCCTCAATTTTCTCTCCATCTGATGAAGTCTAACTGAATAAAACGAAAATGTTGTGATTTTAAATGTGTTTATGCTTTTTAAACTACTATTAAAACCAGCTTATTTTTTGAACTACAAGGCTGTACTGAGTTCCTTTTCTGTTGTACCTGACTTTGTCTTGGTTACTAATTTTTTTACATGCCGTATACTACATAGTTTTGCAGAGGATCCTTGTAGTACATATTTACATTGATTACATTGTCCGCATTTGTAAGTCCCCACCTTACCACACGTGGACGTGGTGACAAATTCATGGGCCTCTATTAAGTTTTCTATGTACAAATAATGGGTTTAGAACCCAGGGTATCAAATTGGTCACCACTTACCCAAAATAAATTCCAGTTATTGAACGTAACTTCTTTATTGGGCCTCCATCCAAATTATATGGCATCACCTTTGCATTCTGCTGACACACATTAATCCCATTTCTATTATTTCCAGTAACAAAGTTTTTACCCCCCCCCCCCCAAATGGGAGCAAACCTAACTGCCTTTCTTTTAACACTAACCTCATTCATCATTTTTTTAACAATTTGGGGGGGGGTAGCCCTCCTACAAAGCATGTCACAAAAATGTAATACTCTCCACAAGAAAGGTTTTCATTCAGTACCATACGAGCCAGACACACAAACTGTCCTTTAACCATCACTCTTTTGTGATGAAAAGGATGGGAGATGGTAAAATATAAGAGGGCATTAAGACTAGATGGGCTTTCTATAATTGGTAGAAACAAAATTCCGATTTTCATTATCTTTTGTGATCTGTACATCCAGATAGTTAAGAACAGTTCATTACTATAGTAAGGAAAAATTTTAAATTCTGTATTCCGGTTAATATAATTAGTGAATTCCTCCATCTGTCTTAACTGTCCTGTCTTTCCAAAAAATACAGATAACCAGAAAATGAATATACAATAGCCAGGAATTCCATTAGCAGAAAACAGGGTGCAGGCCACACCCATGAAAGCCCCTTTAAATTGATGGTAAAAAGTGCCTTTAAAGAATAAAAAGCTGTTGGTCAAAATTATTTCCATAAATCTGATAACTATTTTCATTTCTTCATGGTTTAGTCCAAATCTTTCCACCAAAAATTAATTAAACCAGTTTATACTAATGTGGGGAATAATCCTGTACATGTGCTTTACGTCAGTCTTTATAAAAAAAAAATCACCTGTTCTCAACACAGATTGTGATTAATCATAGGCAGACAGTCCTAAGAATCCCTTAAAATGTATGAAATGTTCTACTACACACCTTTCAATCTAAAATAAATGAATTTAGCCATTGCATTAGTTTTTGATCTCCCCCATCCACTATAGAGAGGGATTAAAAAGATCCTTACGGATCATGGGGATCTCAAAAATTGAGGAATGATGGGTTGGTTGTTGGAAAGAAAAATAAGTCATGTCATTTAAAAATTCATCCATTTTACTAATGTAATCTATTTTATTCATAACAACCCAAATCTGCCTGTTATTCCAAATGTGTTTGTAATAGTTCCCATTGTGTTCTGTGAAGATTAAACCAGGGTTTTGTCATTTTACTGCTTAAAATGATTTTATATCTACTTAACAAACTTTCTCAAATAATTGTATTAGAATATAAAGGAAATTGAAATGTGTTGCTATAAGTACACTGCCTGTCTGTTTGAGAGGGTTCATTGTGTTCTACTGTACATGGAGACTCCACACAGAAGGCGCTCCAGCCGAGAATCGAACAGGAGAACCTTTTCCTGTGAGGTTAGCGTTGTCGCCTCACAGCAAGAGATTTTCCTGTTCGATTATCGGCTGGAGCACCTTCTGTGTGGAGTCTGCATGTCCTCCCTGTGGTCGAGTGATGTTAAAGACATGCAGGTAGGTGTGAGCGTGAATGGGCGTGCCTTCGTTGAAGGTTGAGTGTCGGGCTGGCAACTCGGCACTATAAAAATCCACTGCCAATCATGAGTGGACCGAGGTTCCACTGTGGCAACCCCTAACCGGGAAAAGCCAAAGTCTTTTGTGTTTTACTGTACATTCAGTACACTGAACTTTTAGGAAGGCAGCTTGTTATATCGAACTGGCTGTTCATTGCATAATGTCAGCATTTGCTTGGGGGTGGGTTGTACACAATGTAAGTGGAATTTTGCCCTTTCCCTCACTATTTTGTGATCTCGAAATTCATACATTAATTAGGAGGAGGTGTTAGTGGAGTGGCTCCCTGCATGGGCGGTGCAGGGAGCTTGTTCCCCTTTTGTAACACCCTTTTTATGTTTTGAACATTCATGGTCGATTTAGTGTTTGCTGATGTAGTGAAATATAATCATCTGGGCTAAATGAGAAGTGTTGCTTAAGTTTGTAAAGTGTTATGGACAATGTAGTGTTAAGCACTGCCTGTTATAAGTTAAATATAGCATGTATGGACTGTTCTGGCCAATGTAGAGCAGCTGTGAGCTGCACTGTCATAGAGCAGCAATGGGCTACTGCAGAGAACTAGGGGAACTACACACTATGCAGTTTGCCATACAGCGCACTAGGAATTGTGGGAAGTAGGTTGTATAGAGAAAGTTAACAAAATAAAATGCCTGTGTCTGTACAGTGCAGTGTCGTGCAACACACTGAGCGATGGGCAGCATCAAGCTAAGTTGTCTTATTTGTAATACTGAATAAATTAAAAAAAAAAAAATTCAGTTTCACACACAAACCACTAGCAAGACAGTTACATTTGGTCTCAGTAGCATGCAATTCCCAAAAACTAGCTTGGAAACCTTTTCTGCCACCAGTAGGAACCACTAAACTAATTCAAAATCTAAGCTTAATTTATCAGTAGAAGTAGCGCAAGCTGTATCAGTCCCGTCAGTATTAAGCAATTTAAGTCAAATCAGTTAGTATGGTGTTCCTGACTTCAAAATAACTGGTCAGATCTGGTTTTAGTTGGTTGGAAATGTAGTGCTAAGTTAGACAGTAGCTTCCTGTATCAAATGAGACAAAATAATCTCTGATGAATTTTTAAAAACTGTCATCTTGATAAGTCCCAAAAAATGTTACAAATTGCCTCTGTCATTCCCATCACACCTTCAGCATTTGTTACCTATGCTAGGAAAAATTAGCTGACATAGGTTTGGAGTATACAATACCCATGTATAAACATCAAAGAAAAAAATCCTGAGTCTACTGGACTTTGTTGCGCACTTGGAAGCCATACAGATGTATTCCCTTTGTTCCTTTGTAAATTGCCCTTCCAGTCTGTCTTCCCAATCTTTTCTTACTTCCAGTGATTGAGTCTTACAGTTATCATGTAGTATTTTATTTGCCTTGCTAATCATTTCTTTTTTTTAACAACAGCTTCTGTACTAGACTCTGCTAAAAACTCTGCTATAGCTGGTCTTTCACAGACTAGTCCTTTATTTTTGCCAACACTCATCAGTTCAAGGTAGGGAAGGCAGTGCACATTTCTGCTTAGCCTCATCTCATCTGTTACCTTTATCTCTCTAGTTCTTTGGTCCTAATATCTTCGTTCCTTTCCTAATTATCTCCAATAAACTCCACCCCCCTCTTGCTTGATGTTCTTCGTGTTTCAATGTTGCAGTCATTACATTCGGGTAATTTGCTGGCAGGTTGCCCTCAGTTGGCCTGATTAACAAAGTCTTGGGTCCTGCTTTGGTTGCTGTCCCTTCTTCCATGACGTCAGGTCGTCAGGTGTATAAAACATGCAGCCGATGCCATTACATCTGTCTTTCTTGCCGTGCAGTGCCCAAAGCAGAAGCAGTTCGCAAGTGACAGTCAGCAGACTCCTGAAATTTTCTTTTTCAAGTTTCAGAACCGAAGTCTTTAACTTAAAGCTAAGTACCCTGTTGGGGAAATTTTTTCTTGCTCCTTTCCGATGTCAGTAAAAGTTAATAATTGTATTACTTGTGGAAAGCAAATACCTCACAAAGATTTTCATTTGTACTGTATTCCTTGCCTAGGCCCTGACCGCGACGTACTTTGCTGTCAGTTTTGTGCTTTCTTTAATCAGCGCACTATCAGTCGTCGGTGCTTTTTTGCCTCTAAATATTTCGGTTCTCAGTTTAATTATCCAGAAATGATGTTGGTTAGCCATCCGACTACCGGGATTCCGAAAAAATGCAAAGATAAAGACAGAGACAGGCCGCCAAGGTCCAAAACTGCCGAAGATGCTTCTCCTAAGCCAGTTGCCAGTTCACCCGGTACTCAGTGAGGTGCTTTCGCAGCACCTGATACCAGCTACTTCTGACTCGCAGGCCTCTACTGAGACCCATTCGGAGTCCGGTATGCCGCGAGATTCTCAGAGTATTGAACCAGTGGATGTCTCTCCCTTGGATGGGTCCGGAGCCGCTGAGCAGGCACCAGCTTTTGAGGGTGTTTTCAGGACTCAACATTTTTATATTAAACTGACGCCAGCCTCAAAAACAAGGTCAAAAACATCTTCTATGTCTAAAAAACCGACGCATGAGCCACGTGCTCAGGCCCCTATGCCTAAAAAACAGATGATCAAAATGGCTGAGGACTTGGTTACCTTGATCAGGGGTCGTCGTCCCCCCCCCACTAAGAAGCCTAGGCAAGGCACTGATTATGAATCTTCAGATCAGGTTTCCATTTCTTCTGATCAGGAATTTTCTATTCCACCCTATGAGGATTGTGATGCAGAGGAATCCATCCCATCTGCATCTCCTCCTGAGGATTACACTTTTGGAGATTTTGCATACCTTAAGGGAACTTTTCCACTGGGAAAGTCAGGACTTCTCTGAATCAAAAAAGGGGCTTAAGGATTTTCTTCTTCTTCCTCAGCATAGGTCTTTGGCAATACCTCCTGTATTAGACATTGTTGATGTGTTTTCGGAATCAAGCATGGCTCCTGATTCCCTACCTCCGGCTCCTAGTAAGCCAGCAGATATTACAGGGTCCCTGATTCCCACAACTTTCTATTCAAAAATCCTGCTGCTGATCCTGAGACTATTTCACAGGGTCCCAAGGGTGTAAATGCCTCTACAGCCAAAAAGCATACTCCCTCTGATAGAGATTCCAGGGTGCTGGATAGATGGGGAAAGAAGGTTTATACATCTGCTACCTTGGCTATCAGGGCCTTAAACTGCCAGTTTCATATGCTTAAATATCAACAGCATGTTATGGGCTTACTGAAACAGAAACTGATGTTGATTTCTGATTGTGTGGAAAATAACGAGTTACAGGAATTATTGCATTCAGCAGAACAGGTTGGAAAGCATACTTTGCAATGTGGTTTTGATTCCTTGGAGTCCTCTTGCATGGCCACAGTTACTGGATCTTTGATTAGAGGGCATGCCTGGCTCAAGGAGCAAAATCTGCCTGATCATGTTAAAGCTAAATTGTTGGATGCCCCCTTGCAGCATGATACTCTGGTAATAAGGCAGAAGAGGTTTTAAAGAAAATGGAAGACACAGCTAAATCTATGCAAACTGTAAAACATTTCTTGCAAGTGCAGCCACCCAGGTTCAGTAGGAACTGGCCCACTAAAATTGGTCCTTTCTGGTGTCTAACAGAGCCACTCAAGGCAAATCCAGGTGCTCAAAAGACTCCAGATACCAATCACAGGGTTCTTACAGGTCAAAGCAATGGGGTGCCTCCACCTCCAAATCTAGAGGAAACAAAGCACAATCCTACATTAAGCAGTCTCAGTGACAAATCTAGAGGAAACAAAGCACAACCCTACACTAAGCAGTCTCAGTGACTTTCCTCTACCATCACCAAGCACTTATCTTTTGGCAGCCCCCTTGGGGGAAAAACTAGCACTTATGCTCAAAATTGGCAGTTAATTACCCAGGACAAGTGGGTATTAAACATAGTATCCCAGGGGTACAGATTTCATTTCCATACTTTGCCACTTCCAAACGGATGGCCAGATCTGCTGCAAAATCAGTGGGCAGAGGCTCAGAAACAAGATGTTCATCGTGTTACACTGCTGCAGTCATCACACTTGGGTTATCTTGCCGTCAGGCGGTCCCGCAGTAGGCCAAATTTCCAAAGTCTTGGTCCGGCGTCAGTTGCTGTCGCTTCTTCCCTGACGTCAGTGCGCCAGGGGTATATAATATGCATCCCACACCATTTTCTTCAGTCTTTCTTGCCGCGCGGTGCCTGAAGCAGAAGCAGTTTGCAAGTGCCGGTCGGCCGACTCCTGAGATTTTCGAAGTCGAATTTCAGATCCAAAGTCTTCAATAAAGCTAAGTACCCCGTTGGGGAAACCTTTTTCTTGCCTCAGACCGGTGTCAGAAAAAGTTAATAATTGTATTTCTTATGGGAAGCAAATACCTTATAAGGACTTCCACTCTTACTGTATTCCATGCCTTGGCCCTGATCACGACGTCACTAGTTGTCGGTTTTGTGCTAGATTCAACAAATGCACTATAAAAAGGCATTTTGATTTTCCTGTACACTACTTTGGCCGAAGGTTCAATTATACCATGCCGACGGATCAGCCGACGACCTCAATACCGAAAAAACGCAGAGACAAGGATAAAGACAGGCATCCGAGGTCCAAAACCGACGACAAAACCTCTTCACGGCCAGTTGCCGGTTCTCAGTGAGGCGCTTTCGCAGCCCCTGACACCTGCTACCTCAGAGCCACAGGCCGCTGCCGACTCCCATGTGGAGACATCTAGGCCTCTGGAAACTCAAGGTATTGGGCCTATGGAAACAAATCCCCCAGATGGGTCCGGAGCAGCTGAGCAGGCATCGGCTTCTGAGGGTGTTTTCAGACCTACACAACTTACCATTAAAACAACAGCCAAGACAAAGGGACCATTAAAGACAAAGAAACAAGTACAGCATTCTCCTGGACAGTCCTCCATGCCTAAGAAACAGATGCTTAAAATGGCCGAAGACCTAATTTCTCTTATCAGGGGTTCCCATCCCCCTCCTGAGAAAAGACCTAGGCAGGATACAGACTGACTCCTCTGATCAGTTTCCATTTCCTCTGATTCCTGTTCAGACCAGGGATACTCTTTACCCCCCTATGAGGACTCTGATGCTGAGGAATCTATCCCTTCAGCCTCTCCTCCTGAGGATTATTCTTTTGGGGAAACTTTACATACCATGAGGGAACATTTCCATTGGGAAAGTCAGGATTACTCTGAATCCAAGAAAAGGCTCAGGGATTTCCTCTTATTGCCTCAGCACAGGCCCCTGGCTATTCCACTGTACTAGACATTGTGCATGATGTGATGTTCATCGTGCATACAGCTGCAGTAATCACAGATGGGTTCTCTGCCGTCAGGCGGGTCCTCGGTCGGCCGAATTCCAAAGTCTAGGTCCGGCGTCGGTTGCTGTCGCCTTCTTTCCTGACGTCAGTGCGACAGGGGTATATAAGACACAGCCACGCCATTTTCTTCAGTCTTTTTTGCCGCGCGGTGCCCGAAGCAGAAGCAGTTCGCAAGTGCCGGTCAGCCAGCTCCTGAAATTACGAAAATTTGGAAACCGAAGTCTTCTTTAAAGCTAAGTACCCGTTAGAAACTTTTCTTGCCTCAGACCGATGTCAGACAAAGTTAACAATTGTATTTCTTGTGGGAAGCAAATACCGCATAAGGATTTCCATTCCCTCTGCATACCTTGTTTAGGCCCAGATCACGACGTCTCGGGCTGTCGCTTTTGCGCTACTTTCAATAAACGCACTATTAAGCGTTGGGCAGAGTTCGCCCAGCACTTTTTTGGTAAAGCTTTTAATTATAAAATGTCGTCGGAGACTCCAACTACCGTTTTGTCCAAAAAACGCAAGGACAAAGACCGACACGCGAGGTCCACGGTCTCCACCGACACCACGCCAAAACCGGCTACACGTGGTCCGGTTCTCAGCGAGGCGCCTACGCAGCCCCTGACTACCGACTACACTTCTCTGGCGGTGTCTTCTGTAACCGAGACCGCAGGTGCCTCAGCCCATACCCAGACTACAGTTACCGAAGCCACTGTGAGTGTTGAGCCTCCTAATGTGGACAGGTCCACTTCCACCCATGGTGTCTTTAGACCCTCATCTTCCTTTTCCATAAAGGCATTTACTAAGTCCAAATCAGCCATGCATCCCAAGAGGCCTGTTGCACAGGGCCCATCTCCAGGCCCCATGCCTAAAAAGCAGATGCTAAAAATGGCTGAGGATTTAATTACTCTTATCAGGGGTTCCCAGCCCCCTCCGGACAAGAGACCCAGAGTGGAGGAAGATTCTCCCTCTTCTGACCAGGGCTCCATTATTTCAGAACATTCTGATGAAGAGGAACACTCGTACTCCCCTTTTGAAGATTCTGATGCAGAGCAGTCCATTCCTTCGGTATCTCCCCCAGAGGATTTTTCTTTTGGGGAAACCTTGAATACCTTGAGGGAACACTTCCATTGGGAAGGCCAAGACTTTTCTGATTCCAAGAAAAGACTTGGGGAATTCCTGTTGCTACCTCAGCACAGACCTCTGGCGATACCTCCTGTCTTGGACATACTTGATGATGTTTACTCGGAGGCTTGCCTTAATCCGGATTCCCTGCCTCCTGCCCCAGTCAAGCCTGATAGGTACTACAGAGTTCCTAACTCTCACCAATTTCTTTACAAAAGCCATAATGCTGACCCTGAAACCATTTCTCAAGGCCCCAAGGGAATGAAGGCCTCTACTGCTAAGAATCCACTACCTTCCAAAAGAGAGTCTAGATCCTTAGAAAGGTGGGGAAAAAAGGTATATACCTCGGCCACCCTAGCCATGAGGGCCTTAAATTGTCAGTTCCATATGCTTAAATATCAGCAGTTTCTGTTATCACAATTAAGGAATAAAATGTCACAACCTGAACAACCAGATTTGAAGGAGTTGCAGGATATGATGCATAGTACAGAACAAGTGGGTAAACACACCTTACAATGTGGCTATGATGCTCTAGAGGCCTCAAGTAGAGCTGCTCTTATAGGATCAGTCATTCATAGACATGCCTGGCTTAGGGAACAAACTTTGCCTGATCATGTTAAAGCTAAACTACTAGATGCTCCTTTACAAAAGGATGTATTATTTGGTACTAATGCTGAGGAGATACTACGGAAAATGGAAGAAAAAGCTAAATCTATGCAAACTGTCAAAGCTTTTCTACAGGTTCAACCACCACGTTTTAGCAGAAATTGGCCTTCATAAAACTGGTCCTTTCCAGCCACGGACAAACCCCAAAGAGGTAGATACAGGCGCACAAGGGGCAGAGGACAATCTCAAGGATCATATAGAGGCAGACAATGGCAAACTCCAGCATCAAGAGGTGGCGAAGACAGTGCACAACAATACAGGAAACAAAACCAATGACTTTCCCCTTTTCATGCCAAGCAAGTCTCAGCTGGCAGCACCCTTGGGAGGAAAGCTGGCATTATTTACAAGAAATTGGCATATTATCACAACATACAAATGGATCCTGGACATCATAAACAGAGGCTACAGATTTCATTTTCACACACTTCCAAAAATGAGAGGCATGCCGAACCTGCCACACAATCAAAGGCAAAGGCTCAAATACAAATTTCAAAGCTCATGGACATGAAAGCTATTCAAGAGGTACCTACTCACGAACAAGGTCAAGGTTTTTATTCCAAACTATTCCTGGTACCAAGGAAAGGAACCGACTGGAGACCCATTTTGGACTTATCCATCCTAAACACATTTCTACTCGTACCAAAATTCAAGATGCTCACCTTACAGCAGCTTCTTCCCATGCTGGGCAAGGAGTTTTGGCTGGTAACATTGGACCTCAAGGAGGCATACCTGCATGTCCCAATCAGACAAAGCTGCAGAAGATACCTCAGATTTCTTGCAGGTTCAATCCACTATCAATTCTCTGCATTGCCCTTTGGCTTATCTACTGCCCAGAGTATTCACGAAATGCCTGGCATCAGTAATTGCCTACTGCAGACTTCAAGGGATGCAAATTTACCCTTATTTGGACGATTGCCTGATCCAAGCGGACAGCAAACACATACTTCTGGAACATCTGGCTTATGTAACACGGTTATTGAATTCTCTGGGATACACAGTCAACAAAGAGAAATCCAGGCTAACACCATCTCAGAAAATAACTTTCCTGGGTGCCAACTTGGACACAAACACCCAGATGTCCTATCTTACGCCAGAAAAACAGGGGCAACTAACTCAGTACTTCAAAATACTAGCAAATTGTACCAGGCTAACTGCAAGGAAAATCCTGCAGGCTCTGGGCTTCATGGCATCTTGCATTCTTCTAATCCCATGTCTAAAGTTGCATATGAGGAAACTTCAGTGGTACCTAAAAAACCTATGGTCTCAACACAGCCACAGTTTGGAAACAATAATACCAATAATCCCATGTTTGCAACAGGAATTTCTATGGTGGGCCCAAGCATGCCAAACAAACACAGGTCTACCATTCTGCAAGCCTCAAGCAAATCAAGTCATCACAACAGACGCCTCAGACTACGCCTGGGGGGCACACATGACAGACAGGTGCATTCAGGGCAAATGGTCCCAAAAGGAAAAGCACCTTCACATCAATCAAAAGGAAATGCTAGCAGTGATAAATGCATTTACAGCTTTCAAGGACCTCCTGCATCCAGGGCAATTATTGATAAGAACAGACAACACCACAGTAATGTGGTACATAAACAAACAAGGAGGAACACATTCATACCCCCTCTGCAGGCTAGCCATGTCACTTTGGAACTTGGCTCTGGAATGGCAAATCGAACTTCAAGCACAGTACCTGCCAGGATTGGAAAACACGCTGGCAGACAATCTAAGCAGAAATATGACAGACCCACACGAATGGAAGTTGCATCCTCAAGTGTTTACAAAGATAATCCAAGCGTGGGGAAGGCCAGACATAGATCTCTTTGCCTCCCACAGGAATCACCAATTGTCAAAGTTCTGCTCAAGGACCTTCCATCCAAAGGCCTGGAGAGTGGACGCTCTTTCTTTCAGTTGGGCAGCACAGACAGTTTACGCCTTCCCACCTTTGCCTCTTCTGCCCAAGGTGCTCTTGAAAGCAAGAACAGACAGACCGAAGATGATACTGATTGCTCCAGATTGGCCAAGACAACACTGGTACCCACTCCTGAGGAGCCTAACACATACTCCTCCCTGGACCCTACCTCTAATGCCTCTTCTACTGACTCAGCACAGCTACAAAACTCTTCACAGTCAGCTGAAAACACTCAATCTCGCTGCATGGAAAATTCCTTAACACCACAACAGACCCTACTCTCCAAAGAGGTACAGGATGTCATTTTGGAGGCCAGAAGGCCATCTACTAGAAAAGCTTACTCCATAAAATGGAAACGGTTTTGCTTGGAATGAGAAAAAAGGCCAGGATCCTAGAAAACTGAATTTGCCTCAGACATTACAGTATCTAGCTGAGCTGTTGAACAGTGGACTTTCATTTTCCTCCATCAAAATTCATGCCTCAGCCATTTCTGCAGAATACAACACTGATCCACCCTTATTCTCTCACCCACTCTTAAGACAGTTCCTCAGAGGGGCTAAGAATATAAGACCTCCAAGGAAACAACCAATACCAGCCTGGGATCTTAATTACATTCTAGAAAAATTAACATTACCCCCTTTGAACTAGCTGCCTCAACAGATTTGCAATATTTGTCCTGGAAAACAGCTTTCCTTCTGGCCATTACCTCAGCTCGTAGGGTTTCGGAACTACAAGCCCTCATGGCTGTGCAGCCCTTTCTCATCTTCCATCAGGACAGGGTTTCCCCTACGAACCAACCCGTCATTTATGCCTAAGGTAGTATCCAGGGTAGCTTTAAATCAGGCCATACACTTACCTACCTTTTACCCCAATCCTCAAAACAAAGGGGAAAGGCTGCTACATTCCTTAGACATCCATAGACAGCTACGTTACTATTTGGACAGAACAAAGCCTTTCAGGAAATCAGAACAACTCTTTGTGTCCTATGCTGTAGGAGCTCAAGGGAAGCCAATTTCCAAACAGACAATTTCAAAATGGATAGGCCACTGCATACGGTTTTGTTACTCCTTTCATGGCAAATCTGTTCCTACAGGCATCAGATCCCACTCCACAAGGGCCACAGCTATCTCTACAGCCTTCCTCAGAGGAGTCCCTACCAAAGATATTTTGGAGGCAGCCACTTGGAATTCTGTGCATACCTTCACAAAACACTACCACCTGCCTTTATACTCCAAAACTAGAGCAGGCTTTACCACTGCTGTGTTGCAGGGCATTCTGGCTCTTCCCAGTTCCACCTAGTGCCTACCACCCTGTGCGTAGCTTTGGGATTCTACCCATCTGTGATTACTGCAGCTGTATGCATGATGAACCTAGTACAGTTTTGTACCTACCATAAATGTAGATGTTCGAATGCTAATACAGCTGCAGTACAGGTTTCCCTCCCTCCTTCCCCTCTTGGTAAAGGCCTAGTGGCTAACACCTCCTCATACAACCTGATTGGGTTATCCTTCTGTGGTGTATTTGCTTGCAACTACTGATTTTTGATCATATTGCATTGCATGATTATATATATAATTTATGTATTGCCTTCCTTCTGGGGGCACCTGACATCTGGGGCAAGAAAGACTGAAGAAAATGGCGTCGGCTGTGTCTTGTATACCCCTGTCGCACTGACGTCAGGAAAGAATGCGACAGCAACCGACGCCGGACCTAGACTTTGGAATTCGGCCGACCGAGGACCCGCCTGACGGCAGAGAACCCATCTGTGATTACTGCAGCTGTATTAGCAATCGAACATCTACATTTATGGTAGGTACAAAACTGTACATTCTCTGAATCCAGCTTATCTCCTGACTCTTTGCCCCCTGCTCCAGCCAAGCCAGATAGATATTATAGAGTCCCTGACTCTCACAAGTTCCTTTACAAAAACTCTTCTGCTGATCCAGAAACTATTTTCCAGGGTCCAAATGGAGTTAAGGCTTCCATTGCAAAAAATCCAGTACCCTCTGACAGAGATTCCAGGGCTTTGGATAGATGGGGGAAGAAAGTATGCACATCTGCAACTTTAGCAGTAAGAGCTTTAAATTGCCAGTTTCACATGCTTAAGTACCAGCAATATTTAATGACTCAGTTAAAACAGAAAATGCTTGCTAGCTCAGAAGCTCCTGATTGTAAAGAAATGCGGGATTTATTGCATGCAGTTGAGCAGGTGGGAAACCATACTGTACAATGTGGTTTTGATTCTTTAGAGGCCTCTTGTAGAGCCGCAGTTACAGGTTCTGTTATTCGAAGACATGCTTGGTTAAAAGAACAGAGTTTACCTGATCATGTTAAGGCAAAGTTATTGGATGCTCCTTTACAGCATAATACATTGTTTGGTGTTAAGACAGAAGAGGTGTTAAAAAAATGGAGGATAAAGCTCAAACTATGCAGGCAGTCAAGGATTTCTTACAGGTACAGCCACCTCGTTTTAGCAGAAATTGGCCAACAAAAAATTGGTCCTTTCCAGTGTCAGACAGGCCACAGAGAGGCAGATACAGATGCTCAAGAGGCAGATCTCAACCCCAAGGCTCAAACAGACAACAACAGTGGGGCACCTCAACCCCAAAAGGAGGTGAGGACAAGTCTCAACCGTACAGGAAACGGTCACAATGACTTTCCTTTGCGTACGCCAAACATGTCCCTTTTGGAAGCCCCCTTAGGGGGAAAACTAGCACTTTTTTCTCAAAACTGGCAAACAATCACCCAAGACAAATGGGTCCTGAATATTGTGTCTCAATGTTACAGATTCCACTGTCATACTTTACCAAAGCTAAAAGGAATGCCAGACCTGCCACAAAATCAATGGGCAGAGGCACAAAAACAAATTTCAACCCTCATGGACATGATAGCTATACAAAAAGTACCACAACAAGGACAAGGATTTTACTCGAGACTCTTCCTGGTCCCCAGAAAGGACAAAGCCTGGAGGCCCATACTGGACCTTTCAATTCTCAATACTTACCTGGATATTCCGAAATTCAAAATGTTGACATTACAGCAGCTTCTACCCATGCTGGGCAAGAAGGCTTGGCTTGTTACTCTGACCTCAGAGGCATACCTGCATGTCCCTATCAGACAAAATTGTAGAAGATACCTCAGATTCAAAGCTGGTACAATGCACTACCAATTCTCTGCACTGCCCTTTGGCTTATCTACTGCGCCCAGGGTCTTCACAAAGTGCCTGGCACCAGTAATTGCATTTTGCATACAAAAAGAAATTCAAATATATCCATACCTGGACGGACTGCCTCATTCAAGCAGAGACAAAGGACACTCTTCTACAGCATCTGGTGTTTGTGAAAAAGTTGCTAATTTCTCTAGGGTACACAGTAAACGAAAAGAAGTCAAAACTAGTGCCCTCACAACAGATTACATTCCTGGGTGCCAGCTTAAATACAATGGCCCAGATGGCTTACCTCACGCCAGAAAAACAAGTGCAACTAACTCAATATTTTCAACTACTGGCAAAAACGTCCCATCTCCCTGCAAGAAAAATTCTGCAGGCCCTGGGATTCATGGCATCTTGCATACTACTAATACCATGTGCCAGACTGCATATGAGGAAATTACAATGGTACCTAAAAAGTGTTTGGACTCAACACTCTCACAGTCTAGAAGCAGTAATTCCAATTATTCCCTGCCTACAACAGGAGTTTCGATGGTGGGCACAGGCATGTCACCTAAACGAGGGTCAGCCTTTTACCCAACCCACAGCCAGGCAAACTCTAACAACAGATGCTTCGGATTACGCCTGGGGAGCACACATGGCAGGAAAATGCATTCAGGGCAAGTGGACCACAGACCAGATGCATCTTCACAGCAATCAAAAAGAGATGTTGGCTGTCCAGAATGCCCTAACAGCTTTCAAGGACCTTCTGGATCCAGGACAACTACTACTACTAAAGACAGACACCACCACAGTAATTTGATACATAAACAAACAAGGGGGCACTCATTCTTATCCCCTATGCAGGCAAGCCATGACATTGTGGAACACAGCTCTAACGTACCAAGTTCACCTGCAAGCACAATTCCTGCCAGGAAAGAAAAATACTCTGGCAGACGACCTAAGCAGAAATATCATGGACCCTCACGAATGGAAATTGAATCCACAAATCTTCAGCATAACACAAAAATGGTGATGCCTAGACATGGATCTTTTTGCCTCCCCTCTGAATTGCCAACTACAAAAATTCTGCACAAGGACTTATCACAAACAAGCCTGGAAAGTGGATGCTCTTCTGTTCATCTGGAAAAACCTAAAAGTCTATGCCTTCCCACCACTGCCTCTCCTTTCAAAGGAACTCCTAAAAGCCAGACAAGAAAAACCACAGATGATCCTGATTGCTCCAGACTGGCCACGCCAGCACTGGTACCCTATCTTAAGGATCTTGGCTCAGGGCCCACCATGGATTTTGCCCCAAATTCCACACCTTCTGACTCAACAAAACAATCACATCCTGCACGGTCAGCTCAAAACCCTAAACCTGGCTGCATGGCAGATACTTCAGTCAAACAGGCAACACCTCTCTCTAAAGCTGTTATGGGTGTCATTTTGGAGGCCAGGAGGTGTAGCACCAGGAAAGCTTACTCAGAAAAATGGAAGAGATGCTGCGCCTGGAACCAGACTCACAGCCTTGACCCTCTTGTTACAAACATTCCTCAGATTTTACAATACTTAACTGAGATGCTGGACAGAGACCTATCCTTTTCATCAATTAAGATCCACGCCTCTGCCATTTCTGCACATTACAACACGGATCCTCCTTTATTCTCTCATGAATTGCTAAAGCAGTACCTCAGAGGGGATAAAAACATAAGACCGCCCCGGAGAGCACCACCACCAACTTGGGACCTCAATTTCATTTTGGAAAAATTGACCCTACCACCTTTTGAGCCAGCCAATGCAGCCGATCTAAAATTTGTATCATGGAAAACAGCTCTGCTCCTGTTAGTAACTTCAGCACGAAGAGTCTCAGAGCTACAGGCATTGATGGCAGTGGAACCTTTTATAATTTTTCATCAGGACAGGGTATCTTTAAGGACAAACCCTACCTTCATGCCAAAGGTGGTATCTAGTGTGGCTCTTAACCAAACCATCCATTTTCTTACTTTTTATCCAAATCCCCAAAATAAAGGGGAGAAACTTTTGCATTCTTTGGACATAACACAGGCAGCTACGCTTCTACTTGGACAAAACAAAAGCTTTCAGGAAAACTGATCAACTGTTTGTAGCATATGCTGCAGGATCACAAGGAAAGGCTATCTCAAAGCAGACTATATCCAAATGGATAGGACACTGTATTCGGTACTGCTACACACAGCATGGAAAATCAGTCCCTAATAGCATTAGGCCTCATTCCACCAGGGCAACAGCCACTTCAACAGCCTTTCTCAGAGGAGTACCTACCAAGGAAATTTTGGAGGCTGCAACTTGGAGTTCCGTGCACACCTTCACCAAGCATTACCACCTGCCTCTTTACTCTAAATCCAGAGCAGGATTTGCCACTGCAGTTCTGCAGGGCCTCTTAGCCAATCCTAACTCTTTATTGACCAGCCACCCAACCTTAGCTTTGGGATTCAGCCCAAGTGTGATGACTGCAGCAGTGTAACACGATGAACATAGTACAGTTTTGTACCTACCATAAATGTAGATGTTCGAGTGTTCACACTGCTGCAGTCCAGGTTACCCTCCCTCCATCGCCTCTGAACTAGCTGGACTTATCTATACCCTTCTATCCTATACAACCTTTGGGGTGGATTTGCTGGTAACTGAAGGTATTGTTTTTATTTTATTTTTAAGTTTTTGATTAGCAATATGTATTGCCTACCCACTTGGGGGCACCTGACATCTGGGGCAAGAAAAACTGAAGAAAATGGCATTGGATGCATATTATATACCCCCGGTGCACTGACGTCAGGGAAGAAGTGACAGCAACCGATGCCGGACCAAGACTTTGGAACTCTGACCAACTGCTGGACCGCCTGACGGCAGGATAACCCAAGTGTGATGACTGCAGCAGTGTGAACACTCAAACATCTACATTTATGGCAGGTACAAAACTACTTTGTCCCTCATGGATATGGGGGCTATTCAACCAGTACCAGAAAAGGAAAAAGGACAAGGTTTTTATTCAAGACTTTTCCTGATACCCAGAAAAGACAACTCTTGGCGTCCAGTACTGGACTTATCAATTTTGAACATGTTCCTGGACATTCCAAAATTCAAAATGCTGACTTTACAACAACTAGGAATGCTTGGTTAGTGACCCTAGACTTAAGAGGCATACCTGCATATCCCAATAAGGGAATCATGCAGAAGATATCTCCGCTTCAAAGCAGGTTTTTTTGCATTACCAATTCTCTGCACTGCCCTTTGGCTTATCTACTGCGCCCAGGGTCTTTACAAAGTGCCTGGCACCAGTAATTGCATTCTGCAGACAAAGAAGCATACAAATTTATCCTTATCTGGACGACTGTCTCATTCAAGTAGAGGACAAGGACACTCTTCTTCAACATCTGGCAGTTGTAAAAAGGCTACTAACATGCCTTGGGTACACAATAAATGAAAAGAAATCCCAACGTATACCCTCTCAATTACATTCCTGGGTGCAAGCTTGAATACAACTGCCCAGATGGCTTACCTTACACCAGACAAACAAAGGCAACTGACAACATAATTCAAACAAATGTCAATAAAAACCCAGTTATCTGCAAGACAAATTCTGCAGGCTTTGGGGTTCATGGCATCCTGCATTCTACTAATTCCATATTTGAGACTGCATATGAGGAAAGTTCACTGGTACCTAAAAAGTTTATGGAGTCAACATTGTCACAGTCTGGAAACAATGATTCCTCTCATTCCCTGCCTATAACAGGAGTTTCTTTGGTGAGCAGAGACATGTCACCAAAACAAGGGACTGTCAATTACTCTACCCCCTGCCACCCAAAACCTAACTACAGAAGCATCAGACTATGCTTGGGGGGCCCACCTAGCGGGGAGATGCATTCAGGGCAAATGGAGCCCAAAACATATGCATCTGCATATCATCCAGAAAGAGATGCTAGCTGTTCAGAATGCTCTGACAGCCTTCAAGGACTTATTCCATCCAGGACAACTACTGATGAAGACGGACAACACCACGGTTATGTGATACATAAACAAGCAGGGGGGGGGGTACACATTCCTACCCCCTTTGCAGACTAGCCATGTCATTGTGGAACACAGCTTTGACTTACCAAATACATCTTAAAGCTCAGTTCCTGCCAGGAAAACAAAATACTCTGGCAAACGACCTAAGCAGAAATCTTATGGACCCGCACGAATGGAAACTGGATCCACAAATGTTCAGCATGTTAACAGAGAAATGGGGGAGCCCAGACATAGCTGTATTTGCCTCTCCCCAAAACTATCAGTTGGACAAATTCTGCAAAAGAACTCATCACAAAAAGGCATGGAAAGTGGATTCCCTATCCTTCAGTTGGAAAAACCTATCAGTCTATGCCTTTCCCCCTCTGCCTCTATTCTCCAAGGTCTTACTAAAAGTCAGACAGGATAAACCAAAAATGATCTTAATTACTCCGGACTGGCCTCGCCAGCAATGGTACCTGCTTCTGAGGAATATGTCACACCTTCCTCTGTCATACTTGCCTCAAACACCTCATCTGCTGTGTCAGCAGGACTATCAAATTCGGCACACTCAGCTCCAAACTCTGAATCTTGCAGCATGGCTAATCAACTAATTATTCAAACCTCATCTCTCAGTAAACCTGCGATGGATGTCATTGTGGAATCCATAAGGCCTAGTACTAGAACATCTTATGCTGATAAATGGAAGAGATTCTGTGCTTGGAACCAAGCACAAGGAATAGACACAGCAAAGCCTAATATTCCTCAGATTTTACAATACTTAACTGAGATGCTTGACAAGGGCCTATCTTTTTCTTCAATAAAAATCCATGCCTCTGCCATCTCGGCTCATTACAACACAGAGCCTCCCCTCTTTTCTCATCCACTGCTTAAACAGTATCTCAGAGGGGCCAAAAATGTAAGGCCTCCCAGGAGAACACCAACTCCTGCATGGGACCTCAGACTCACCCTGCCTCCTTTTGAACCAGCAACTACTGCAGATATAAAATTTCTATCTTAGAAGACAGCTTTTCTTTAGGTAGTCACTTCAGCAAGAAAAGTTTCAGAACTACAGGCTCTCATGGCAGTGGAGCCTTTCATTATATTTTACCCGGACAGGGTGGTCCTCAGGACCAATCCTTCTTTTATGCCTAAGGTGGTATCCAGTGTGGCTCTTAACCAGACCATTCACCTGCCAACATTTTTCTCAAATCCACAGAACAAGGGGGAGCGGATTCTGCATTCATTGGATTTACACAGACAACTAAGATTCTAGTTAAACAGGACAAAATCTCTAAGAAAGTCTGAGCAACTACTGGTAGCATTTGCTGCAGGATCAGAGTGGAAGGCTATATCATAGCAGACTATTTCTAAATGGATAAGCCACTGCATTCGTTTCTGCTATTTGCACCATGGTAAACCTGTGCCCAAGGGGATCAGATCCTATTCCACCAGGGCTGCCTCTACTTCAGCAGCTTTTCTCAGAGGGGTCCGAACCAAAGACATTCTAGAAGCTGCTACTTGAAGCTCTGTTCATATGTTCACAAAGCATTATCATTTACTTCTTTTCTCTAAATCCAGGGCAGGCTTTGCCACTGCAGTCCTGCAGGGCCTTATAGCTGCTCCTAATGCTGTTTAGTTCCACCCTCCCATCCATAGCTTTGGGATTCTACTAAAATGTAATGACTGCAACAGTGAAACACGAAGAACATAGTACAGTTGTGTACACTTACCATAAATGTAGATGTTCAAGTGTATTCACTGTTGCAGTCCAGGTTACCCACCCGCCATCCCCCATTCTATACCTTTTCTTTCCTTCACTATACTCAAAAGCCTTTGTGGTGTATTTGCTTTTAGTTGAAGGTAAATTTTATGTTTCTAAGGTGCATTTATATATTTACAGTTTATTTATATATATTTTTGCTCCCCATTTGGGGGGCACCTGACATTTGGGGCAAGAAAAACTGATTAAAATGGCGTTGGCTGCTTGTTTTATACCCCTGACGACCTGACGTCATGGAAGAGGAGACAGCAACCGACGCAGGAACAAAGACTTTGTCATTCAGTCCGACTGAGGGCAATCTGCCAGCAGATTACCCAAATGTAATGACTGCAACAGTGGATACACTCGAACATTTACATTTATGGTAAGTGTACACAACTGTAGTTTTTCTGCTTGTGCTGTGTATAGGAACCTTAACTGTATAGCTCTGAAATAGTCCTTCAAATTGGGTAATCCCACTTGATTCTTGCTGTCTTCCTCTCCCAAATAAGTCCTTCAGGTCTTTATTAATTGCTATCCACAACTTCTCCCTGAGCTGTGTATAAGACTAAAGGGAATAAAACATTTTGACTGCTTGTGTCTTACTATCCATATAACAAGGTTTTCATTTTCTCAGTTTTTGTATTATGTTTTTAGTCTCTTCCCACATAGGCTTAGCTGCCACACCAGAATCATTTTTAATCCATACTCCTAAATACTTGATTTTATCATGTCCCCATAAATACGGGTATTGCCAAGCCAATTTACCGCTATTGCCTCAGTGATTTTGAATCTCAAAAAGATTTGAAACTATCTCAAAATGTTCCACAACACTGTAATGTCTCTTTCTGGGTTTGTTATGTATAAAATAATATCTGTAAACAGAGCCATATTTTCTTGACTACCATACCAATTATATCCTTGAATTTCTGAGTGCCTTGTTTTCTTTGCCAGTGGTTCTAAATATAATGCAAGTAACAAAGGGGAAAGAGGACACCCCTGCCTAGTTCCCCCACTCAAGCAGAAATTATCAGAGAGGACCCCACCCACTTCAATTTTCGTCTCTGCTCTCGCATATGTCCTTCTAATCAAGCTTATAGTTTTTTCAGGAAATGCAATCGCTTCCATTGCCCTGCTCTCAAAGTTTCAACTTACTCTGTCAAATCAAATGCTTATTTGCTTTGAGACCCACCAACAACAATGGTATCTTCTTATATTCTGCTTCCCTCTCGATCCTTAGTGTTCTGTTAATGTTATCAAATGTTTGCCTCCCCTCCACAAAACCACATTGATCCATATCTATCAATTTTGGCATTACTTTTGTCATTCTTTTAGCCGTTGTAGACATGAACACTTTATAATCATGGTTTAGTATTGAAATGGGCCTTTATGAAGCAGGGTCTGATGGATCCTTACCCTCTCTAGGTTTTACAGCTACCACTGCGTTCTTCCAGGATGTTGGTACTACTTCTCTTAAAATACTGTTAAACAAGAACTTCCAAATCTTTATCAGTTTTTCCCTCCAAGCTTCCAAACTTCCACAGGAATGCCCTCTATTACTGGGGACTTCCATGTAGATTGGTTATACATCACAATTATTATCTTGTCTCCTTCTATCCTGTTAGTAATTGAGCCTCATCTACCGCAACCTTGGCATATTTAATTCCTCCATAAACATTTCTGTTTCATCTTTTCTTGATTTCCATATTTCTCTGCTTTATACAGACTCTCATAGAATTTCTGAAATATTTCTAATACCTCTACAGGATATTTTGTTACTTCTGTGTAATAGGCTCCCTAAGCTTGGTGACAGCTCTTTCTACTTTCTGTTGCCTGAGTTGTTGTACTAAAAGTTTTTGTGCTTTGTGTTTTTTTACCAAAAAACAGTTGCTTAACAGCAGTTTTTCTAAACTCATGCATACTATTGAGGTAATCCCTTATTTTCTGCTTTGCATTCTTCAGTTGATCCTCCTCTTGTTCTGTGAGATTCCCCATATTCTGCAATACTTAAACATTTGTCAGTCCCTCTAAATAATTCTTGTTACTTCTTGACCATAGCACCCTTTCTTTTATTTCACCCTATTTTTAAACTCCATCTTCATTTTGTCTCACTCCCTAGATATATTTTCAGAAGAAATTTCTATCCTCTGTAACAGCTTGTGAGTAATGTCTACCTTACCAATTCCTTGCTTTTCAACAGATAGGTGGGAAAGTGTCAATGTCTCATTTTTATTTCTTTACCTTGCATTTTTATTTGTTATTATTGGCGCATGATGTGAAATAGTTATTGGGTGCTTGTCAAGACCTTCAATTAAATGCACGTGTTCTTGTGAAATGTAAATTCTGTCTATCCTAGCCCAGTTTTTATATCTTGGGGAATAATATGTAAAATCACTCTGAACTCCTGCTAGTGAATTTGCATTTTCCATACCAAATATTTTCAGAAATTTCTTCAAAATCTACCCTCCCTTGTTATACTTTCCCTTCTGGGCCCCGCAGATGCATCTTTACTTTTGCAAATCACATTCCAATCCCCACTTATAAGAAATATTCCGTACTGAAAACTGATTATTTCTCCCAGATTTTTCTTAAGCTCCCTTATAGCAGTTTTAGTTGGAATATAAAAACATGCCAGTGTAATCCTCCTCCCTTGCCAGTAGCTCCTTAGCAGTACAAATCTGCCATTATTGTCTTTTTTATCCTCTTCTATCACTATTGGAGCTTCTCTTGCAATTAATATAAGTACTCCTCTTTTCCTTTGCCCCAGGTATTCTGCTGAATAGCCATCCTGAAAGTCTTTATCTGAAGAAGTTCTTTTCATTTGATCGTCAACCTGTGGCAATACGGATCCGGTACAGATCAGACTTTGCCACCTTTTCCAGCATCGGATTCAAGCCCCAAGTTCCTCCCCTACCCATAATCCCCAGTCTCCCTCCTCCCCTTGTATCTCATTTGCCGATCATGATGATCAGCAGTTTGTTTTATAGCTCTAAGTTTCCTCAGTATTAAACTTATTTTTCTTTAAGTAAATCTTTTTTTTACTCTCTAATCCTACCTATAACTATCTTTCCTCACCTACCTTATCCCTTTGCGCTAGTGCGTCGGTTCTCAAAAAAAAAAAAAAAAAAAAAGTTCCCCTCTCTCTTCTTTCCCACCTTTTTCTATCCTTCCTTTCTAGTGTCTGTGATTCCTCTAGCCCTGGCGGAGCCACCCAAACCAGGTTTTAGGATGTGTGCTAAGTGTGGCCACAAGTTGCCCCCCCCCCCTCTGATGGCCACACTTTGTGGGTGGTATGTTTAGGGGTTTGGCATTTAGAGACCTCCTGTTTGAACTGCGCTGGTTTCAACCCCCCCGTGCACTGGTCGATAGGAGGAACAAGCTGATTTTGAAGGGCTTCCTTTCTTTGGAGGCTGCAGTCCCTTCTACTTCTTCCGCACTGGCTTCTGGGACTCATCCTCCCTCTAAAATGTCAGAGGATGGGAAGAAGTCTCATCCCAAAGACCAGGACAGGCCTAAAAAGTGGTTCCCTCACTGTACTTCCCTCAAGAGACCTGTGGCCAAGTCTCTGTCGGATCTGTCCCGAGACTCGCCTTTGCTCCGATCTGTGAGCTTTTCGCCCTCAGCACCACTTCAAGTCCAGGTCAGTGGCTTCCTCCACCCGGTCCACCCATAGTCTTTCTGAAGCTGAGATGGACAGGATGATATGGAGCTTTATCCGTTCCCAGATCCAGATGGGAGTCTTGCCTGCCCCCTCCCCTCCGGGGCCAAGAGCACGCACTCTGCTTTCCTTACAATTGCTCCTTCTCTGATCCGACCCCTGGTTTTGGAGTAGTCTGGTTCGAGGTTTCCCGGCGTCGGGGGGGGGGGTCAGATCCAATGGTCCCAGGTACCTCGACATTGACCATTTACCTGATTGGCTCGGCTCCGACCCTTTTGGAGCCATCCGACTCTCGGAGCCGGATCTTAGGGAATCGTGTCTGCTTCGAGGTTTTCAGATTCGGCCCTTCCACTTGGAGTCTTGGCGCCTGGAGGCTTGGATCTGACTTCCCGTTCAGAGCAGAGAGCAGGGGATCCAGTTTTACTCTCCTCTGCTGTCGGTGTTCATTCGCCATGTGCTTTTGATGTGGTGGAGAGGGTTCTCTCAGCTCCATCGAGATCCCTGATGCTATGTTCCTTGGAATCCATCCTGGCTCCCTCAGAAACATACGTGCAAAAGGAGGTACTTGGACTCCCCACTGGAGTCCCTCACACAAGACATCAACTTGGAGGAAGGGGGCTTCCCCCGATCACCGTCAGAGGATGTCGCCATCGAGGGCATCATGTAAGTCTTGCACCAGCATGGAGGTGGTCTACCCAAAAACCCAACCCGAATGAGTGGTGTTGGAGGCATTTGGCATAAAGGACCCTGTACCTCCTGGGTGTCCCCTCCTGCAGATCCTCTCGTGGACTCCATTTCATCCAATGCACAGAAGGAACCAGACATGGTTGAGCCTATTCCCAAACACCCGGACAAGGTTCTCAGTGCCCCGTCTGATTGGCAACACTGGTTGAAGGGATCCCCGGTAGATGCCGTGGTGGTTGCGGCGTCCACCAAGAAAGAACTCGCTCAGGAGAGTTCTTCCGTCCATCCACTGGACCGAGAGTCGCTGGCCATGGATCATTTTGGGAAGTGGACCTACGCCTCAGCCACGTTTGCTTTGCGTGTGCTGAATTACATGGCACATGTCATCAGACTGCAGCGGGATCTGGTCAAGAGGTCTCCGAGTCTGCCCCAGGGCCCATGTCAGCGGAGGCGAAGGTGTTCTCCTTCCGTATGGCCACACTTACTTCCATTTCTAATATTTCAGTGAGGCTTCTCTCGCATGCAACTGAAGGTGCCTCTAGGGCAGCAGGAATAGGCATGCCTGGCTCTGGCTTTGTGATTTCTTGGAGCCCTTCAAGGCACTATTTGCCAATGCCTCCTTTGACGGATCCACCCTCTTTGGTAAAACTGTTCATGACACTTTGGTCCAGAGCGAGAAAGCCTGGAAGACCCTGTTTGCCGTTGGGATTTGCTTCTCAATCCCTCAATGATCCTTTTCCAGGAAACAGCCCAGGGCGAAGAAGATGTGGGTCCAAAAGTGTCAGTGTTATTCCCACGATACTCAGGACTTGTCTTCCCCCAGAGGCAGAGGGGGATACAATAAACATTGCCCTCATGACAGAGGGGGCCAGAGGAGCTAAAGATGTTCATTGTGTTACACTGCTGCAGTCATTACACTTGGGTTATCCTGCCATCAGGCGGTCCCTCAGTCGCCCAGAGTTCCAAAGTCTTGGTCCGACGTCGGTTGCTGTCGCTTCTTCCCTGACGTCAGTGCGCCAGGGGTATATAAGATGCAGCCGATGCCATTTTCTTCAGTCTTTCTTGCTGCGTGGTGCCCGAAGCAAAAGCAGTTTGCAAGTGCCAGTCAGCCGACTCCTGAGATTTTCATTCCAAATCCAGAACCGGAGTCTTCTACAAAGCTAAGTACCCAGTTGGGGAAACTTTTTCTTGTCTCAGACCGATGTCAGTAAAAGTTAATAATTGTATTTCTTGTGGGAAGCAAATACCTCATAAGGATTTCCATTCTTACTGTATCCCATGTCTAGGCCCAGACCACGACGTCATAGGTTGTCGGTTTTGTGCTAGGTTTAACAAGCACACTATTAAACGTCGGTTTGATTTTGCCCAACATTATTTTGGCAGATAATTCAATTACACCATGCCGTCGGAACAACCGAAGACCGGGATACACAAAAAGCGCAAAGACAAGGACAGGCATCCGAGGCCCAAAACTGACGACGAAGCCTCTTCTAGGCCATTCGCCTGTTCTCCAGTTTTCAGCAAGGCGCTTTCGCAGCCCCTGACGACCGCTTCTTTGGAACCACAGGCCGCCTCTGACTCCCACGTGGAGATGGCTGGGCCTTAGGATACACCAGATTTATGGCCTACCGAGACTAACCCTTCAGAGGGATCTGGAGTAGCTGAACAACCCGCAGCTTCAGAGGGTGTTTTCAGACCTACTCAGTTACCATTAAATCTTTTGCCAAGTCTAAAACCCCTTTAAAAACAAAGAAACAACTTCAGCCTTCACCAGGACAGGCCTCCATGCCTAAGAAACAGATGCTCAAAATGGCCGAAGACTTAATTACTCTGATCAGGGGGTCCCACCCTCCTCCTGATAAAAGGCCTAAACAGGATGCAGACTATGACTCATCCGACCAGGTGTCCATCTCTTCAGATTCATCCTCAGACCAAGGATATTCTTTACCCCCTTAGGATTCTGATGCTGAGGAATCCATTCCTTCAGCCTCTCCACCAGAGGACTACTCCTTTGGGGAAACCTTACATACCATGAGGGAGCATTTCCATTGGGAGGGTCAGGATTATTCAGAATCCAAGAAAAGGCTCAGAGATTTTCTTTTATTACCTCAACACAGACCCCTTGCTATTCCGCCAGTGTTAGATATTGTGGATTATGTGTATTCCGAATCCAGTTTAAATCCTGATTCTTTACTTCCTGCTCCAGTTAAGCCAGAGAGATACTACAGAGTCCCTGACTCTCACAAATTTCTTTATAAAAGCCCTGTTGCTGACCCTGAAACTATTTCCTAGGGTCCCAAAGGGGTAAAGGCCTGTACAGCAAAAAATCCAGTCCCCTCTGACAGAGATTCCAGAGCATTAGACAGATGGGGGAAGAAAGTATTTACATCTGCAACTTTAGCAATGAGGGCCTTAAATTGCCAGTTTCACATGCTTAAATATCAGCAATATTTGATGTCTCAGTTGAAACAAAAAATGCTTCCAAATTCAAATCTTCCTAACTATAAGGAAATGCAGGATTTATTGCATGCAGCAGAACAAGTGGGAAAACATACTTTGCAATGTGGTTTTGATTCATTAGAGGCCTCCTGTAGAGCAGCAGTTACAGGGTCTGTCATTAGAAGACATGCTTCGTTAAAAGAGCAGACTTTACCAGATCATGTTAAAGCAAAATTATTGGATGCACCTTTGCAGCAGGATGTTTTATTTGGAGTTAAGGCAGATGATGTATTAAAGAAAATGGAGGATAAGGCAAAATCTATGCGAACGGTGAAGGATTTCTTACAGGTTCAGCCTCCTTGATTTAGCAGAAATTGGCCAACAAAGAATTGGTCCTTTCCGGTTTCAGACAGACCTCAAAGGGGCAGATTTAGACGTCCAACAGGCAGAGGTCAACCACAAGGTTCTTACAGGCCTTGACAATGGGGTGCTTCAACCCAGAAAGAAGGGGAAGACAGGCCTCAACCTTATAAAAAAACAGCCCCAATGACTTCCCACTACAGCTGCCAAACACTTCTCTCTTGGCAGCCCCCTTGGGGGGAAACTGGCACTTTTCTGTCACAATTGGCATATGATCACCAAAGACAAATGGGTTCTCAGTTATTATATCTCAAGGTTACAGGTTCCACTTTCACACTCTGCCAAGGTTAAAAGGAATGCCAAATCTGCCACCAAATCAATGGGCAGAGGCTTAAAGACAAATTACAGCACTCATGGACATGAGAGCTATTCAAAAGGTACCAACACAGGAGCAAGGACAAGGATTTTACTCAAGACTCTTTCTGGTTCCCAGAAAGGACTAAGCCTGGAGGCCCATTCTGGATCTTTCTTCTCTAAATACTTACCTGGATGTTCCAAAATTCAAAATGTTGACACTACAGCAGCTTCTTCCCATGCTGGGCAAGAAAGCTTGGCTCGTAACTTTGGACCTCAAGGAGGCATACCTGCATGTCCCTATCAGACAGAATTGCAGAAGATACCTCAGATTCTTAGCAGGTTCAATGCATTACCAATTCTCTGCACTGCCCTTTGGCTTATATACTGCGCCCAGGGTCTTTACAAAATGCCTGGCACCAGTAATTGCATTTTGCAGACAAAAAGGAATTCAAATTTACCCATACTTGGACGACTGCCTTATTCAGGCAGAGAGCAAAGACATTCTTCTAAAGCATCTGGCATTTGTAAAAAGATTGCTAATTTGCCTAGGGTACACAGTAAACGAAAAGAAGTCAAAACTAGTGCCCTCACAAGAGATAATATTCCTGGATACCAGCTTAAATACAACGGCCCAGATGGCTTATCTCATGTCAGACAAGCAAGGACAACTGACTCAATATTTCCAATTGATGGCAACAAAGACCCAACTCCCTGCAAGAAAAATTCTGCAGGCCTTGGGTTACATGGCATCTTGCATACTACTAATTCCATATGCCAGACTGCATATGAGGAAACTGCAGTGGCACCTAAAGAGTGTCTGGTCTCAACACTGTCACAGTTTGGAAACAGTAATACCACTTATTCCTTGCCTTCAACAGGAGTTTCGATGGTGGGCTCAAGCCTATGACTTCAACAAGGGGCAGCCTTTCACTCAACCCACAGCCACACAAACACTGACAACAGATGCTTTGGATTATGCCTGGGGAGCACACATGGCAGGAAAATGTATTCAGGGCAAGTGGCCCGCAGAACAAAGGCATCTTCACATCAATCAAAAAGAGATGCTAGCTGTACAAAATGCCCTTATAGCTTTCAAGGACCTCCTGCATCCAGGACAACTACTACTAAAGACAGACAACACCACAGTTATGTGGTACATAAACAAGCAAGGGGGCACTCATTCATATCCCCTCTGCAGACAAGCCATGACCTTGTGGAACACAGCTCTAACCTATCAAGTTCATCTGCAAGCACAATTCCTGCCAGGAGAGAAAAACACACTGGCAGACGACTTAAGCAGAAACATCATGGATCCACACGAGTGGAAATTACATCCACAAATATTCAGAATGACACCACAAAAATGGTGGAGCCCGGACATAGATCTGTTTGCATCCCCAATGAATTGCCAGCTACAGAAATTCTGCACAAGGACTTATCACCCACAAGCATGGAAAGTGGATGCCCTCTCATTCAGTTGGAAAAACCTACAAGTATATGCTTTCCCACCACTACCTCGCCTTTCAAAGGTACTCATAAAAGCCAGACAAGAAAAACCAAAGATGATCCTGATTGCCCCAGACTGGCCACGCCAGCACTGGTACCCAATCTTAAAGAACTTAGCACAAGGTCCACCATGGATTTTGCTTCAAATCCCACATCTTCTGACTCAGCAAAACAATCAGATACTTCACAGCCAGCTCAAGACTTTAAAACTGGCTGCATGGCAGATTCCTTAGTCAATCAAGCAATGCCTCTCTCCAAAGCTGTAATGGATGTCATTTTGGAGGCCAGAAGGCCTAGCACCAAGAAAGCCTATTCGGATAAATGGTAGAGATTCTGTGCCTGGAACCAGGCTCACAGCCTAGACCCTCTTGTCTCAAATATTCCTCAGATACTACAATACTTAACTGAGATGCTGGACAGAGGCCTCTCCTTTTCATCCATTAAGATCCACGCCTCTGCCATCTCTGCTCATTACAACACAGACCCACCAATTTTTTCTAATCCTTTGCTAAAACAGTACCTCAGAGGGGCCCCGTAGAGCACCAACTCCAACTTGGGACCTCAACTTCATCTTGGAAAAATTAACTTTACCTCCTTTTGAGCCAGCTAACTCAGCAGACTTAAAATATGTCTCTTGGAAAACTGCTCTGCTCCTGGCAATAACCTCAGCACAAAGAGTTTCAGAATTACAGGCACTAATGGCAGTGGAACCTTTCATCATTTTCCACCAAGACAGGGTGTCTTTAAGAACAAACCCTACTTTTATGCCAAAGGTGGTATCAAGTGTGGCTCTAAACCAAACTATTCACTTGCCAACTTTTTATCCAAATCCACAGAATAAAGGGGAGAGACTTCTGCATTCCTTGGACATACACAGGCAGTTACGCTTCTACTTGGACAAAACGAAAGCTTTCAGGAAAACTGAGCATTTGTTTGTAGCATATGATGCAGGTGCACAGGGAAAAGCCATTTCAAAACAGACCATTTCAAAAGGGATAGGGCACTGTATGTTTCTGCTATACACACCATGGGAAAACTGTACCTAACAGCATTAGGTCTCATTCCACCAGGGCAACAGCCACTTCAACTGCCTACCTCAGAGGAGTTCCTACCAAGGACATTTTGGAAGCAGCAACTTGGAGTTCTGTACATACCTTCACCAAGCATTACCATCTGCCTCTTTACTCTAAATCCAGAGCTGGCTTTGCCACTGCAGTGCTGCAGGGCCTTATAGCCACCCCTAATGCCTTATAGAACCATCCACCCTACCTCAGCTTTGGGATTCTACCCAAGTGTAATGACTGCAGCAGTGTAACACGATGAACATAGTACAGTTTTGTACCTACCATAAATGTCGATGTTCGAGTGTATACACTGCTGCAGTCTAGGTTACCCTCCCTCCTTCCCCTCTTACTTGCTGGTACTTAACTAGGACTTCTACCCTTTGCTACCTATGGGGAGTATTTGCTGGTAACTGAAAGTTTTTGATTGCTTTTCTCATGTATGTTTTATTAGCAATTTACATTGCCTACCTTTTTGGGGGCACCTGACATCTGGGGCAAGAAAAACTGAAGAAAATGGCGTCGGCTGTATCTTATATACCCCTGGCGCACTGACGGCAGGGAAGAAATGGCAGCAACCGACGCACCAAGACTTTGGAACTCTGGCCGACTGAGGGACCGCCTGACGGCAGGATAACCCAAGTGTAATGACTGCAGCAGTGTATACACTTGAGCATCTACATTTATGGTAGGTGCAAAACTGTACCGTCTCCGGACTCTTTCCTGGACAGACCCTGACAGCAGCCCTGAAGGGTTGCCTGACTGCTCATCTCTGGAGGCAGAGGGCGAATTTCTCTTCACCCAATGGCCTGGGAGTTGGTCACAAATGATCATTGAGTGTTGCAGATAATATCCAGAGGATATTCAATCCTCTTTCTTCAGCCCCCAGCCCCCCTAAAACATCTTCCGGACATCCCACCCACGTAATGGGAACAGGCAGCAGTAGAAATTTTCAGGCTGCTCGAAAAACAAGTCATCCAGACCATCCCCCCAGACCACTCAGGATCAGGCATCTATTCCAGGTTCCTTTAAGTGCCAAAGAAAATGGGGACTTAAGACCCATCCTGGATCTTTCAGCCTTAAACATGTCAGTTGCCAAGTCAAACTTTCAGATGGTCATTCTCCACTCCATTCTGCCCTTTCTGCAGATGAACAACCGGATGTACTCTGTGGACCTCCAAGACTCGTACTATCACATCAAGATGCACAGACATTCTCGGAGGTTCCCCCGCTTCCAGCTGGGAGCCAGTCATCATCAGTTCAGAGCGGACCCCTTTGGGCTCACTACTGCCCCCAGGGTTTTCACTAAAGTGATAGCAGTAGTGGAGGCTCACCTGCGGCTGCAGGGGTTATAGGTCTTCCCCTACCTGGATGACTGGCACCTTTCCATTCTCTCCAGGCATGTACTGTGTCAAGCCAGGATCTCCTTCTCAACACCCCTCACCAGCTTGGCATAACAGTCATTCTCAACAAGTCCCAACTGGTATCAGTTCATGTTTTTGATTACACTGGGGTTCGCTTAGATACTATACAGAGCAAGGCGTTACTAACTCTGGACAGACTGTTGTTCCTCTGACATCATGTCAATTACATTATTCAAATACAGTGTCCCCCTGCAGATTCAGTTCCTTGGGCGTTTGGGTCCATGGCAGTCATGATTACCCTTATTCCAACAGCCTGCCTCCACATAAGGGTTCTCCAATGGACTCTGGTGGTTCAGTGGTCCTTGCTAGACTTGCCCTTGTCTCATCCAGTTTGGTTATCTCAAGCATGTAGGGATTCCCTCCTCTGGTGGCTTCAGTCCCTTGATCTCCTTCAGGGCCATCTATTTATTCGTCCCCCCCAGTGACCATGGACGCCTTCCTGCTCGGGTGGGGGGGGCATTGCATGGGAAGGACAGTCCAAGGCATGTGGTCTTCCCCGGAGATCCACCTGCAGATCAATGTCCTGGAGATGAGGGCGGTGCTGTTAGGGTTGCAAGCTCTTCATGCCCATCTTCCCCAAGGGATGATTGCCATCCAGACAGACAATATGTCTGTAGTCTGGTACATCAACAAACAGGGCGGATCGGGTCTTACTCCCTTTGTCACGAAGCCAAGAGATTGTGGGAGTAGGTGATCTCTGGCTGTTTTCTGGTGGCATCACACATTCCAGGGAGGTCCAGCATTCTGGTGGACAGGCTGAGTAGATGTATTCCAATGCGTTACAAGTAGTCTATGAACCCTTCAGTAGCAGAAAAGATCTTTCTGAAGTGTGGTCAGCCTTGCTGCAAACTCTTTGCCTGTCCTTCCAATGCAAAGTGCAGTGAGTATTTTGCTCTGAACTTCCTTCTGGAGGAGTTCCCCAGAAGCGCTGTAGTTTATGCTTGGCCCTCCGATCTGCTGTATGCCTATCCTCCACTCACTCCAATTCCAAAATTCATTCAGAAAACTTGACGGGTTGGGAGTGTAGTGATCCTCATTGCCCCCTTTTGCCCTCGCCAAGTTTGGATGTCCTTCAAGGATGCATCTGCAGTCATAACATATGGGTTGTCCTGCCTCAGGCAGCCCTTCGGTCGGCCGGATTCCAAAGTCTGGGTCTGGCCTCGGCTGATGTCACACTTTCCCCGATGTCAGAGCGACTGGGGTATAAAAGCATCAGCCGACGCCATTTTCCTCAGTCTTTCTTGCCGCGCGGTGCCCGAAGCAGAAGCAGTTTGCAAGTGCCGGTCGGTCAGATCCTGTGATTCAGCTACCGAAGACTTCGAAAAAGCTAAGTACCCCGTTGGGGACTCTTTCTTGCCTCAGCCGATGTCAGATAAAGTAAATAATTGTTTAACTTGTGGGAAACAAATACCTCATAAGGATTTCCACTCTTACTGCCTCCCTTGCTTAGGCCCAGACCACGACGTCTCGGCCTGTTCAGCCTGTGCTTCCTTCAACCGACGAACTCTTAGACGTCGGTCGGAGTTTGCAGAGGAATTTTTTGGGGATAATTTTGCATATAAGATGCCGTCGGAGACTCCGACATCGCATTTGGTGAAAAAACGGAAGGACAAGGACCGACACTCGCGGCCCGCGGTTTCGGCTGAAACCACGGTAAGGCCTACCGCGAGTATCTCGGTTTCGGCCGAAACAGAGTCCTCGGAGCTTCCCTTAACCAAATCCACTCAACCGACCACCGCGGCCCTGGAGCCCCCGGCTGAGTCGGCTACTGAGTTACCTACCGAAACCAGTGTCCAGGAAATGTCCCGACACCATACCTTTGGACAAATCTACTCCTGCACGTGGGGCAGCTAGACCCCCTGCTTCCATGTCCATTAAGGCTTTTTCCAGGGCTAAAGCTGCTAAACTTTCTAAAGCTTTGCCTCCCAAGTCTACCTCCCAGAGGCCTTCTTCTAGTTCTCAGATCCTCAGCCTTGCAGAGGATCTTATTTCTTTAATTAGAGGTTCTCAGCCTCACCCGGACAGGGGCTCTCACCCACCACCAGACAAAAAGCCCAGGACTGAGCCCTCTGACCAACACTCTTCAGATGAGTCCACGGATGGATCTGAGTTGTCAGATCACCAGGAGGAGGCTTATTCGCCCTATGAGGATTCTGATGCTGAAGAATCTATCCCTTCGGCCTCCCCTCCTGAAGAGTTTTCTTTTGGTGAGACTCTACACTCCATGAGAGAGCATTTTCAATGGCAGGGTCAGGAATTCTCTGATTCTAGAAAGAGATTAAGGACCTTTTTGCATTTGCCTCAACATAGGCCCTTAGCTATACCTCCTGTTTTGAATGTTATTGATGATGTGTACAATGATGTTAGTACAGCCCCTGATACTCTCCCCCGGCACCTGTCAAACCTGATAGATACTACAGGGTCCCTGATTCTCATTTTCATCTGTATAAGGCCCATTCCGCAGACCCAGATACTATTTCTCAGGGCCCTAAAGGGGTTGCAGCTGCCACTGCCAAAAATCCTCTAACTTCTGAAAGGGAGTCTAGAGCTTTAGAGAGATGGGGAAAGAAGGTATATACTTCTGCAACTCTTTCAGTGAGGGCATTAAATTGCCAATTTCATATGATACAGTACCAAGAGTATTTGTTAGATGAACTGAATAAGAAGCTTTCTTCTTCTGAACCCCTTGACCGTAAATCCCTTCAGGATCTGGTACATAACTCTCAGCAGGTTAGTAATCATTTTTTAAAATGTGGTTATGATGCACTGGAGGCTTCATGTAGGTCAGCTATGACTGGGGCAGTTATTCGTAGGCATGCCTGGCTGAAGAAACAATCTTTGCCAGACCATATTAAAGCTAAACTCCTGGATGCTCCAGTGAAAAAACAAAAATTATTTGGCTCCTCGGCTCAGGAGGTCTTAAAGAAGTTTGAAGAAAAGGCAAAATCTGTGCAAACAGTTAAGGATTTTCTGCAAGTACAACCACCGAGATTCAGCAGAAACTGGCCTACTAAGAATTGGTCCTTTCCAGACTCGGACAGAGCCCAGAGAAGCAGGAACAGGCGTCCCAGAGGTAGAGGGCAAGCTAGGGGCTCCTACAGAGGCCGTCAGTGGCAGCCTACCAACCAGAGAGGTAGTGCAGCAACAGCATCAACAACTACTACACCAGGACAGACACAATGACTTAACTTTGATTCCGCCTACCAGGGCTCAATTGGGAGCACCCTTGGGCGGAAAGCTTTCTTTATTCTCAAAAAACTGGCATTATATTACAAGGGACATATGGACACTGCAAATAATAGACAAAGGATACAGGTTCCACTTCCACACTTTGCCAAGAAGGAACGGAATGCCAAACCTGCCACAAAATCAGAGGGCAGAGGCTTTAAAGCATATCAATATCAACAACTTACTTCAAATGAAAGCCATAGAAAAGGTACCTCTTTCAGAACAAGGCCAAGGATTTTACTCCAGATTATTCCTTGTTCCAAGAAAAGAAAATCAATGGAGGCCTATTCTCGACCTGTCCGCACTGAATACTTACCTCATTGTGCCAAAATTCAAGATGCTGACCCTACAGCAACTTCTTCCCATGCTGGGCAAGGAGTCTTGGCTGGTGACTCTAGATCTCAAGGAGGCATACCTGCATGTCCCTATTCGACCAAGCTGCAGAAGACACTTCAGATTTCTTGCAGGATCAGAGGATTATCAGTTCTCAGCATTGCCGTTTGGCTTATCTACTGCACCCAGAGTATTCACGAAATGCCTGGCATCAGTAATTGCACACTGCAGACTTCAGGGGATTCAAATCTACCCATATATGGATGACTGCCTTATACAAGCGGATAACAAGAAAAATTTGATAAAGGACTTGGCCTATGCCATCCACCTACTACAGGCCTTGGGATACACACTCAACATCCAAAAATCAAGACTTGTTCCATCCCAAAGGATAACCTTTTTGGGTGCAGATCTAGACACAACCACCCAAATGGCCTTTCTCACAGAAGAAAAACAAAAACAACTTCCGGATTACTTCATGAATCTGACAAGACAAACTCAGCTAACTGCAAGGAAAATCCTGCAGGCCCTGGGTTACATGGCATCCTGCATAATTCTGATTCCACAGGCCAGGCTACATATGAGAAAATTACAATGGTACCTAAGGAGTGTATGGTCTCAGCACAGTCACAGTTTGGAAACTTTGATACCAATCATTCCTTGCCTTCAAAAGGAATTCATGCGGTGGGCTCATGCCTGCCAGTCCAACAGAGGGTTGCCTTTCAACAAACCAAAAACAAAACAAACCATCACCATGGACGCTTCAGACCGAGGATGGGGAGCACACATGGAGGACAAATGTATCCAAGGCCTATGGTCTCAAGGACAGCTGCACATGCACATAAACCAAAAGGAAATGCTGGCAGTGATGCACGCAATCGAGTCCTTCAAACCTTTCCTCCATCAAGGCCATCTGTTAATAAGGACAGACAACACCATGGTCATGTGGTACATAAACAAGCAGGGAGGCACACATTCCTACCCTCTATGCAGGCTGACTATGAATCTATGGGAACTATGCCTGAAACTCAATATCCAACTACAGTCCCAGTTCGTGCCAGGGAAAGAAAATGTACTGGGAGACAGCTTAAGCAGAACTACTATGGATGCACACGAATGGATGCTGCACCCAGACATCTTCCTACTCTTAACAAAAGCATGGGGAAAGCCGGAGATAGATCTGTTCGCCTCCCCCCACAACCATCAACTTAGGACATTCTGCTCAAGGACATACCACCCAAAAGCTTGGAGGGTAGACTCTCTCTGTTTCAGCTGGAAAGCTCTAAAAGTATATGCCTTCCCACCTCTCCCATTAATGTCAGAGGTTTTACTGAAGATCAGGGCGGAACAGCCAAGAGTGATTCTTATAGCTCCAGACTGGCCAAGGCAGCACTGGTACCCACTATTGAGGAGGATGTCACAGGCGAAACCATGGCCTCTCCCCCTATGGCCTCTTCTTCTGACGCAGAACAATTTCAAGATCATGCATCCCAACTTGAAAACATTGCAGCTAACTGCCTGGAAAATTCCATAAATCCCCCTCAAAATAACTTATCACAGAGAGTAAAGGACATTATTATGGAAGCTCGCCGGCCTTCCACAAGGAAGACATACTCAGCAAAATGGAAAAGATTTCTCATTTGGAACACAACAAAAGGCTTAGATGTGACAGTGGTGAGCATGACACATATTCTGGAATACTTAGCAGAATTGTTCCACAATGGCCTGTCCTATTCTTCTATTAAGATTCATGCCTCAGCAATTTCAGAAGAATACAATGTGGATCCACCTATCTTCTCGCACCCTCTCCTCAGGCAATTTCTGAGGGGGATCAAAAACATCAATCCTCCAAGAAAACCCCCTTTACCTACTTGGGATCTCAACTTTGTGCTGGAGAAACTAACACTTCCTCCCTTTGAACCAGCAGCATCGGCGGATCTACAGTTTCTGTCTTGGAAAACTGCATTCCTTCTGGCCATAACTTCAGCAAGAAGAGTATCTGAGTTACAAGCTTTAATGGCAGTACAGCCATTTCTTATCTTCCATCAGGACAGAGTTTCACTAAGAACCAATCCTACTTTTATGCCAAAGGTGGTATCTAGGGTATCCCTGAACCAAGCTATTCACTTGCCTACATTCTTCCCAAATCCACAAAATAGAGGCGAAAAACTTCTACACACTCTGGATATACACAGACAACTATGCTACTACTTGGACAGAACTAAAAGTAACAGAAAAACTGACCAACTCCTTGTAGCATATGCTGCTGGGGTACAAGGAAAAGCAATTTCCAAACAGACAATTTCAAAGTGGATAGGAAATTGCATTCGATTTTGTTACTCCTTTCATGGAAAGACAGTTCCTGCAAACATCAGGCCTCATTCCACAAGGGCCACAGCCACCACTACAGCCTTCCTAAGAGGGGTGGCTACCAAGGACATTTTAGAAGCTGCTACATGGAGCTCCGTGCATACATTTGCCAAACATTACAATTTACCTTTATACTCCAGATCCAGAGCGGGTTTTGCTACAGCAGTCCTGCAGGGGATCTTAACTACACCATCCTTTTCTTAGTACCTCCTCCCCCAGATTGGCTATGGTATTCTACCCATATGTTATGACTGCAGATGCATCCTCGAAGGACACAGTACAGTTTTGTACCTACCATAAATGTAGATGTCCGATAGGTATGCATCTGCAGTCAGGGTTACCCTCCTTCCTTCCCCTCTGTGGTATTCCTAGGGTACTTACCCCTCCATTAGCTAGCTGGGGGATCTATTATGGTGTATTTGTTTGTATATATATGTATATATATTTTTTGGAAAATGTTTGGAATTTTTCTGCATTCCTACAAATTTGGCCTTTCTAGAGGGCACCTGGCATCTGGGGCAAGAAACACTGAGGAAAATGGCATCGGCTGATGCTTTTATACCCCAGACGCTCTGACGTCGGGGAAAGTGTGACATCAGCCGAGGCCAGACCCAGACTTTGGAATCCGGCCGACCGAAGGGCTGCCTGAGGCAGGACAACCCATATGTTATGACTGCAGATGCAGATGCATACCTATCGGACATCTACATTTATGGTAGGTACAAAACTGTACTTTCCCCTCTCTGTGGTCTCATGCAGTGTGTCCCCCTTGGAAACTAGATCCATTTCATGAGCTGATCACGCATCCCTCTGGGATCCTACACCCAGTTTTGGTCAGTCTGACGCTCACGGCTTGGCTGCTCCAGTTACACTGATCATTAGGACTCTCGGGGCTGTCTTCTCTGGTCAAGAAGATTTTGGTAGCCGCTCACAAGTTTTCAGCCAGGAAGGTTTATTCCAGTTAGTGGAAATGTTTCTCCATATGGGCTTCTCATCATGATTTGGACCCCTTTCCTGCTCCAGTCCATGCCATTTTGGAGTTTTTAGTGGATATTTTTAATCATGGCACTAGTTTTTCTGCGCTAAAGGTACAGTTGGTGGCGATCTCCAACTTTCACATAGGATAGAATTCAGCTTCTTTGGCTTCTTCCAAACTTTGTAAAGCCTGTTTGAAAGATACCTTTTTACTTAGGCCTTCAGTCAAGGACCCAGTGCCCTCTTGGGATCTTACCCTAGTACTACAAGCCTTGGTTTCTCCCCCTTTTGAACCAGCATCTACAGTCGACTTGCAGTTCCTGTCTTGGAAGATGGCTTTTCTGGTCGGTATTACCTCTGCCAAGAGAGTATCGGTGATCCAGGCCTTGTCTGTCAAGCCTCCTTATGTGGTGTTTCATAAAGACAAGGTTTCCTTAAGAATGATTCCATCATTTCTTCCAAAGGTGGCATTAGAGTCTAACATTACCCAGGTTGTCAGTCTCCCTGTTTTCTTTCCTAACTTCCAGAATAAGGGAGAGTATAAATTGCATTTGTGTGATGTTCACAGGCAACTGCTGTTCTGTTTGCACAGAACAAAATCCCTTCGTAAGTCTGATCAGCTTTTTGTTTCTTAGTAAAGCCTGTATCAAAAGTAACTATTACTCGTTGGATCTCTCAATGAGTTGCACTGGCCTGTCAAGCCAAAGGATTATCCCCACCAAGTAATGTCAGAGCACATTTCACCTTCCATGAGGACCTCTCAGGGCTATTTGGTAGCTGGGGGCTCTGTCCCACAGGTTTAAGATCAAATGAAAACAACTTCAGACGAAAAAGTTATGCACTCACCATAACGTTCCATCTGAGTTGTTGCTTTTCAACCATCCCTCCCTCCCTCCTTCCCCTGCCTTATATGGGCTGTGTAGTGGACCGAATGGAAGAGGCATAGCCCCTACTCTGGCAAACCTTTTTCTTCCTTATTGAGTAGGCGGGTGCTAATGCCAGGGTTTTAGGCATGTGATTAGGTTGTGGTGCTACTGTCTGCTGCAAACTTGATCTGAGGGGAGGAAGGAGACAGAGGATTACGGGTGGGGGAGGAGCTTGGATCTGATGCTGGAAAAGGTGGCCGAGTTGGATTCGTACCGGATCCGTATTCCCAGATTTTGAAGACAAATGAAAAGCAGCAACTCGGGTGGAATGTTATGGTGAGTTCATAACTTTTTTTTTTTTTTTTTTATCAAATTCGCATATTCTGTTCTTTCTAGGTGTGTCTCCTGTAGGGTAGCTGTTTGTACTCTATATTTTTTAAATATAGTTCTACTCTTTCTTTATATGTGAGACCACTGACATTTAAAGACAGTACAGAAAGGATCATTGCAGTAAAAAAATTATATTCCCACCTTTTATGTACAACACCTTTTTAGTTAAATGTCTAGTTCCAGCCTTTCTGTTACATGCATGCACTAATTGACAGGTTGAACTTTTATACAGTTGTTTCTTGTCATATCTGTTTGAGCCTGTCATATCTTACAAAACTTTTTCTTTTATTGAAAGCAGTCAAACAAAAAAAAACAAACACACACACCCCAATACCCCCTAAAACCTATTAACTTAATACTAACACACAAAACTGTGTATATTGTCAAATAGTTTATTATTATTTTAGATTTATTGGGAAAGTCCGACTGGACACATGTCTATTTTCAGCGGCGGCCTGGGGAGAAAAGCTCCACATGTGCCAAATAGTAAAAGATATAAGATTTATACAGAATAACATTTTCACAGGGAAAAAATGAAACTAATTGCATAACAAATGTATAAGATATGGCATTTATACACAGTAAACAGTAGAGTATTCACACAGTAAAGTATTTACAGTAGTAGAGGAATTAGATAAAATTAGATAGTCACAGTTTTAGTTTGTGGAGAAGATGTCAGTTATGGAAATAGAGGTTATACTTTGGTAGACAGTTTACATAATTTCCGTGAGCTGGTTATTAAAGGACAGTCATGAGTGTTAGAAAGTTGACAATTTCAGTTTAGACTTGTTAGAGTATAGGTGTGGTCATTAATATCCTTAAGAGAGAAGTGGTTTAGTCTGGAATATTGCAAGAACATAGCCATTTGTTTTGTAAGTGATAGTTTTTAGCATTGTTTTAAATTGAGAGAGGATTGGGTTAGATGACATTTCATATGGTAGTGAATTCCACACTTTGCCTATATAGTTAGCGAATAGTGATTCCCCAGCTAGGTTTTTGGCAATATTTATTTTAATAAGTGGTTTATTGGTGGAGCGTAAAGTTCTGGTACTGGAGTGTGGTAGCAGTATATTTTGAAGAGCAGGTGTTTTTTCACTTTGGTAGAATATCTTATGGGCCATGGTTAGTTGGTTATAGAGCAAAAGATGTGGGAGTTCTAGCCAGTTCAGCTTTTTAAGGGAGATGCAGTAGTGAGCTCTCGTTGGGGAATTGGTGGCATATCTAACAGTTTTGTTGTTGCAGGCTTCGAGCTTAACTAATTCAGATTTTCTTAGTTTAGTGAGTATGGGAGATGCATATAGTAGTGTAGATATCAAATGAGATTTGGTGATTTTTGGCTTTAGTTTCATTTGTAAAGTATTGTTTGTTCTTGTATTATGTTCCAAGATTTTTTATGTACTTTTTTAATTGTTTGGGATATGTGGGCATCAAATCTCATATTGCAGTCAATTTCTACATCTAACAGATTGGTATGAGGTGAGGGTGAAATGCTTGTGCTATGATGTTATGTTAAAAGAGCATAGAGATGCATTTGATTTGTTAGGCTGAAATTACATAAGTTTGTTTTTTTTTGGGGGGGGGTTAAAAATTAACAGAGAGTTAGCCATGTTCCTATTCCTAGGAAGGATTGTTGTGTTACTTTTTGAAGTTCCTCTATGGTAGTAGCAGCACAGATGCCTGTTGAGTCATGTGCATATAGGATGACTGATGCTTGTGTGGTTGAGATGTGTAGGATATTCTTTGTGTTTCACTGTTGCAGTCTTTACATTTGGGTAATCCTGCTGGCAGGTTGCCCTCAGTCGGCCTGAATTCCAAAGTCCTGGGTCCTGCGTCGGCTGCTGTCATCCCTTCCCTGACGTCAGGTTGTCAGGAGTATAAAGTTTTTACTTTATTATTGTTATTGTTATGTCTCTTTGGGTCTGCTGCAAGCAATTTCAGTGCTGGGGTGATAGAAATGTGGTCATTGAGACCCTTACCACAACATGCATAGAGTCTCAGTTGCCAAATCATTTCTCTAAATTCCAGTTGCATCTCCCAGTCATCGCCCCTTTCTGGGTAATCTACCTCTTCCAATACCCAAAATTGATAATCCGCTTCTTTACATACCAAGACATGCCTATATAGGGCATTATTCTCATTGTGCTTATTAATATCCCTAATTTGTTCATAAATTCTAGTCCTGAGATGACGTTCAGTTTTCCCTACATAATAACTCCAACAGGCCTTACAAAATGCTAAATAAACTACTCCTTTAGAATAACAACTATTGTACTACTTAGCCCTGAATGTCATTTCCAAACTGGGTATTCTGACTTCTTTAACCCAGCAATGTAGGTACACTGTGCACATCTTCCACATCTAAAGGTTCCATATTTCTTACAAGTCCCTTCTGTATTGTTTTTTTTCTTTCTTTCAATAATGTTCTTGATATTTTTGTTCCTCCTGAAGCTATATTTTATTGTGTACTGAAATATATTAGTTTTAGTTGGCATATTTTTAAACATCTCCCATGTTTCGTTAATACATTTTTTCAACCATCCTATACCTTTATAATAGGTAAGCATTAAATATGGTGATGTATCTATGCAATCCAAATTTCTTATATCCTGCCTATTTGGGGTACTTATTTTTACATTCGAGTCCAAAGTCCCATCATTATTTAAAAGGGGAACATATATATTGTTACTCCTTCCTTGTTGTATATATTCCTTAATGGAACTAGTTAGTTCAGTAGTTCAGTTGGATATCCTCTTTCATGAAACATTTTTTCAACATTATTTATTTCATTTAAAAATTCATCCTTATCTGAAATCATTCTAGCCATCCTTATCAATTGTCCTTTGACTATATTCTTTTTTAATTGATAAGGGTGGTCACTTCCAAAATGTAAGTAAGCATTGGAGTAATGTTCCTTCCTATATATGTTGGATTTGTAACATTTATTTTTATAATCTTTGTTCAGTTCTGCGTCCAAGAAATGTATTTCATCTTTACCTACTTGGCATGTAAATTGTAAAAATGCAGTACTATGATTAATGTAGTATGTACATTTTTCTATGTCATCATAGGGACCATTCCATAAAACAAAAATATCCAGGAATCGAAAATATTTTATAATATATTGACTATATTCTGAACTAAAAACATATTTACACTCCCAAAAAAGCATTATAATATTTGCATATTTTGGGGCACATGCTGATCCTATTGCTACCCCCTCTTTTTGATGGTAATAATCTCCTTGGGAGTAAACATAATTATACTTTAAAACTAACTCCATGTTCTCTAAAACCAGTTTAAATTCATCCCCTGTTAAAAAATCCATTTCTGTCAACATTTTCTGAAACCATACCAGTCCTTCATTCTGGGGTATAACTGAAAACAAGTCCCCTAACATCAATAGTAATAAATATAGTTTCATCAGTATATGGGCTCTTTCCAATTTTATTCAAAAAATCCCACAAATCTACTAAAATGTGGGTATACTTGTTATAAAACTTTTTTAACTTAAAATCTACATAAATAGCTAAGGATTGTGTTTTTGACCCTTGTGAGGAAACTGTAGGTCTCATAGGCGGATTGTGTAGGGACTTGTGTATTTTCGGTATACCAAAAATAACAGGTATAACTGGTTTAGGGACTTTTAAGAATTTATATAGATCTATATCAATCCTTGTAACAAATTGTCTTCCAATGTCATCTCAGGACTATAATTTATGAACATATTAGGGATATTGATAAGCACAATGAGAATAATGCCCTATATAGGCATGTCTTGGTATGTTTATAAATTTTGGGTATTGGAAGAGGTAGATTACCCAGAAAGGGGCGGTGACTGGGAGACGCAACTGGAATTTAGAGAAACGATTTGTCAGCTGAGACTCGATGCATGTTGTGGTAAGGGTCTCAATGACCACATTTCTATCACCCCAGCACTGAAATTGCTTGCAGCAGACCCAGAGAGACATAACAATAATAAAGTAAAAACAAGATGAAAAAGAAGAAAATTTTTTTATTATTATGACAAAAGGGTAGTAATGGATACAATATTTATATTATTAGATTATTTTCCAGGGACCAATATATAGTAGGGACATTTTAACATGAATTTTATTATGAATGTACAATGAATTTTATTATGAATTGACTATGTATTGTTTATATAAATTTTTATAAATACATACATACATATATATATATATATATATATATATATATATATATATATATTTATTTATTTTTATATATATTCTTATTTATGGTGACATATAATGATATTTAATATATATTACATATTATATTATTTATTTATTATAATGCCTATTTATGGGTAATTTGCACTTATTTAAGTATTTTATGAACATACAATGTTTTTAGCAAAAGTTATTAAAAGTTTTATAGGAGTATATACATGTAATTATTTGAAAGGATGATTCAGGCAGCTCTATCTTATTACACTGTTTTACTATACTGTTTTAAACTCATTATTTCTGAAGTCCTTTGTTGTATGCTAGTTCTTTAAATGACAATTAAGTCTTTTATTGCCAGCCAATGAACTTATATAAAAAGACAAATTTTTGTGAAGTTAATCGATTCTGAGGAAGTCTCTGGAGGGAGATGAAAGCGCTTAATCAGTGAAATCAGTGAATGTCAATGAATTGTGGATTTTATTTTTATTTTTCTGTCTCTGTATGTGGATTTTTACATCTTTATTAAATAATTTTTTGGAATATTTTCATCGGACTACATTTGGTTTATTTGGACTAGTCAGGTCCTGGTATATAGAAGACCGCCTTTATTGTACCGGAGCTGCAAGTTTGTGGATTGAGTTTCAACTGCCTCTGTTTTTGGTTACAAGCTTAAATACAACTGCCCGGATGGCTTATCTCATGCCAGACAAATGAAGGCAGCTGATTACCTATTTCAAAATGTTGGCAACAAAGGCCCAGTTATCTGCAAGAAAAATTCTGCAGGCTTTGGGCTTTATGGCATCCTGCACCCTACTAATTCCATATGCAAGACTGCATATGAGGAAACTTCATTGGTGCCTAAAAAGTGTTTGGACTCAACATTGCCACAACCTGGAAACTATGATTACTCTCATTCCCTGCCTGCAACAGGAGTTTCGAATGTGGGCAAAGGCTTGTCACCAAAACAAGGGACAGCCATTCACATTACCCCCAGCCAGGCAGACACTTACAACGGATGCATCAGATTATGCCTGGGGGGCCCACTTGGCAGGAAGATGCATTCAGATTCAGAGCACATGGTCCTCAAACCAAATGCATCAACATATCAATCAGAAAGAGGTGCTAGCTGTTCGAAATGCCCTGACAGCCTTCAAGGACCTACTTCATCCGGGACAACTACTGATAAGGACAGACAACACCACGGTCATGTGATATATAAACAAGCAGGGTGGCACACATTCTTACCCCCTTTGCAGACTAGCCATGACTTTGTGGGACACAGCATTGACTTACCAAGTACCTCTGCAGGCACAATTCCTGCCAGGAAGGAAAAATACTCTGGCAGACGTACTAAGCAGAAACCTCATAGATCCCCATGAGTGGCAGCTGGATCCACAAGTGTTCAGCATGATAATAAGGAAATGGGGATGCCTGGACATATAACTATTTGCCTCCCCTCACAACTACCTACTAAAAAGATTCTGCACAAGGACTTATCACAGACAAGCATGGAAAGTGGATGCCCTATCTTTCAGCTGGAAAAACCCATCAGTATATGCCTTTCCCCCACTGCCTCTCCTCCCCAAGATACTCCTAAAGGTCATACAGGAGAAGCCAAAGATGATACTGATTGCCCCAGACTGGCCCCGCCAGTACTGGTATCCAATACTAAGGAACTTTTCTCAATGCCCAGTTTGGTCCTTACCTCAAATACCTCATCTACTGTCCCAGCAAAACAATCATATCCTGCACAGCCAACTCAGGCCTTTAAACCTGGCAGCATGGCGGATAATGTAGTCCTACAAAACACACCTCTCAGTAAACCTGTGATGGATGTCATTTTGGAAGCTAGGCGGCCTAGTACTAGAAAAATCTTATGCTGGAAAATGAAAGAGATTCTGTGTTTGGAACCAGGCACAAGGAATTGATACAGCTGTGCCAAATATTCCACAGATTTTGCAATACTTAACTGAGATGCTGGGCAAAGGCCTATCTTTTTCATGTATTAAAATTCATGCCTCTGCCATTTCAGCTCATTACAATACAGTGCCACCAATCTTTTCTCATCCCTTATTAAAGCAGTACCTCAGAGGAGCCAAAAATGTAAGGCCTCCAAGGAGATCACCAATGCCTGCATGGTACCTCAACTATGTCTTGGAAAAACTCACCCTGCCTCCTTTTGAGCCAGCTGCTACTGCTGATATAAAGTTTTTATCTTGGAAAACAGCTCTGCTCCTAGCAATAACTTCTGCAAGATGTGTTTCAGAGCTACAGACACTCATGGCTGTGGAACCTATTATCATTTTTACCCAGACAGGGTCTCCCTGAGGACAAACCCAACATTTATGCCTAAGGTGGTGTCCAGTGTGGCTCTTAACCAAACTATTCATCTGCCAACTTTTTATCCCAATCCACAGAACAAGGGAGAGAGAATTCTGCATTCTTTGGACGTACACAGACAGCTTCGATTCTACTTGGACAGAACCAAAGTTTTCAGAAAGACAGAGCAATTACTAGTGACATATGCTGCAGGATCACAAGGAATGGCTATCTCAAAGCAGACTATTTCAAAGTGGATAGGCCACTGCATTCATTTCTGCTATTTACACCATGGCAAGCCAGTGCCTAAGGGCGTTAGGCCACATTCAACCAGAGCTGCAGCTACTTCAGCAACCTTCCGCGTGGGAGTACCAAACAAGGACATTTTAGAGGCTGCTACTTGGAGTTCAGTGCACACCTTTACAAATCACTATCATCTGCCACTCTGCTCTAAATCCAGGGCAGGCTTTGCCACTGCAGTTCTGCAGGGCCTCATAGCTGCTCCTAATGCTGTTTAGCTCCAGCCTCCCAACCATAGCTTTGGGACTCTACTCTTCTCTTTTGAAGAGAAGATCTACTCCACCTCCTCTTTTATCTAACCTGTCCTGACAAATGATGTTATATCCTGGTGGTAGGATTTCATTGTTAGAGATTTCTGGTTTGAAACATGTTTCAATGATAAGTACAATGTCTGGGGAGTATAGTGCAAGGTTGTCATGTAGTTTGTTTTTGATACTTCTTATGAAGTTTTACTCTCCCAGTAGGAGCAAAAGTCCTAAACTCACAGCAAGACTCACAGGTTTGAGCTAACCTAAAAGAAATGTTAAACATGCTAAGATGCATGCTGGAGCCTTTGCTTCTAATAAGTGCTAATTGTTTTTGTCTTTTCTTTATAGCTCTCCCAGCTAGGAAAACCCCTGAATGCTTTGGGAACATTATGTCCTAGACCATTTTTTTTCTCACACTTTTTTCCTCAGCCAATCACCCTCCACCAGCCTGTAGCCAGTTTCTTTTTATCAGATTGTCTCCATGGAGACAACGAGAACCTGGCAGACAATTTCTTTTTATTAGATTGTTTCCATGGAAACATGAAGACCAGCTGCAGAATTGCTACTGATGTTGCATACATGTGTTTGCTAGAAAAAAGCCTCATAATATTCAATGTTCTTTTTTTATTTACTTGTTTATTCTTAAAACATGTTACTAAATCAGTCTAAGGTTCTTAACCCAGTTATTTTCCAATGCAAGAGCAAGAAAAAGCACATTGTTTCCCCAGTCATGCTGTTTTAACCAGGCTTCTCCTTCATTGCATTGCCTACATTTCTCAAAGCTGTACAAGAAGAGAGTGAGAAGGAAAAAAAAAAGCAGCACCTCTCTACAATCCCCACTACACCTAAAAACAACACAGAAAATCCCACTTTATAGCACACAAAGAAAACCATACACCACAAAAATAGTGCTAGTAAGAAAAATGTCTTTACTTGGTTAACTTTCTCTCTCTTCTTCCCCTCCCCAAAGCATTTTTGAACATTAATGACATGAAGTAGGTCAAATGATTTAGAGTCCCCTACAAGTCCAACAAATTCTGAACAAGTCCAATATTTCCTTGTTCTGTCATATTTCACATATATAATTATTGCATTGTAAACCACATTTAGTTTTTGTTGCTGTTTATCTTCATCTCCCAGATCTTGTCTCTCATTCATTTCCAACTTGCTCGCAATTCTTACAGTCAACTGTTGTACTCTCTTCCTTCACTCCCAATATTTTCCAGTGAAACATTGGAAAAAGTTTCATAGCTATAGTCTCTCTGTGGTCTTTATTACCAGAAAAAACAAGAAGCAGAATATTTCTGTTTCACAGCTCACTTTTTGTTGGACAGATTTTTGTATTTCCGCCTTAGCATGTACTTCAAGAACTGATTTTGTCCCTCCAGGGAAGAATACTTTGAAGACAGCTGGGTACAGCAGTTTGAATCTCACACCTGCATCTTGACATTCCCTGAATAATGGAATAAATTTGCTTCTCTTATGCGTGGTGTGCAATGAGTAATCATTCTCCACAAACAGTCTTTTGTCTCCCACTTTTAGTACTTTGTCCTTCTGCTACAGGTTTGTCAAAATGAACATCTCCTGCTGGTAGAATTGCGTCTTCACTATTAAAGGTATAGGTTGCTTTCTCATAGCCAGGTTTGGAGCATGCACATGATGTGTCCTTTCGACTAGGAACTCCTACTATGGAATACCAGTCCTGTTGCTTGTTTGTGCTTTCATAAAATGAATGGTGTGTTCCTTCCAGCTTCTCTGGTATACCTGAAAATCTCAGATTTTCCCTATGTGCTCTGTCCTGTAATTCTATAATTTTTTGAAACATCTCTTCTTGAGCAGTTTCATATTCACCCAGTCTTTTCTTCATTTCTTCCTCTGATTTTTGTAGCTTTATCACCTCATCTGAATATTTGCTTAAAGCTTCTTCCATTTTTTCCAGTCTTTTGTTGTTCGTGTTGATGTACTCTGTCAGTGTTTCAATTATTTTAACCCGATCTGTGTGCAGTTTTCTTATATCTTCCTGTAGGGTACTAAAATTCATGTCTGGAGGTTGCATTGTTTTTTACTGAACAGCTGTAAAACTTTCCCCAGTCAGTGTTTCTTCCTCACTTTTTGTTGCTGATTTTTTTCTATGTCCTCTGTATTTCTTTTTTCAAAGCATCCAGGCAGTACACTTACTAGCTAGTTACTGAAATTTACCCATAAACACTAGTCTACTGGTCTTCTGTGCTGAGTTTCTGTTTTCACACCAGGAGAGCTAGAATTAAGCTGTTACTCATTGTGCAGCCATCTTGGAAGTGCAGCTATTTCACACCGAGACCCAAACCACACCTTAGACTTCAAGGTACAGAGCACAAGGAACTCTCAAGAAATGAAAATGCACATATACACAGAAAAGAAATGAGAAGCTCTTTATGTCCCAAGATCATTTAAGACGGTCTGTCTTCCAAAGACTCTTAACATGATTACAGATAGCACTGCTGTATTGTGGTATGCAGAAGTAAAGGGGAGACTCACTCTTAGCACTTTATATATTTATATAGGTTACACATGCAAACCTGGGATCTCACTTTGCAATAAAAGTCACTTCTGACAGTCTGATATATCACCACACAGGAGAATTCTTGTCAGACCAGTGGAGCAGGACCTCTGCAGTCTCACATGTGATTGGATGTTGCACAATAATGCATCCCTAGACCTTGCCAGCAGATGGTGTCCCAGAAGTAGACTTGTTTCCTTCTCCGCTTAAACTGAGAAAATTCAACTCCAGAGTACCTCACAAACAAGCTTGGTCAGTGAATACCTTCTGAGTTGGAGAGGTCTGTCTCTTCATGCTTTTCCTCCAGTTCCCTTGATCCCCCCTCCCCATGATTATTCAGATGGTTATGTACAGTGGATATAAAAGGTTTACACACCCCTGTTAAAATGCCAGGTTTTTGTGATATAAAAATGAAACCACAATAAATCATATCTAAACTTTTCCCACCTTTAATGTGACCTATAACCTGTATAATTTAATTGAAAAACAAACAAGTCTGTTAGGGGAAAAATACAAAATGTACAATAAGCTGGTTGCATAAGTGTGCACACCCTTAAATTAATACTTTGTTGAAACACCTTTTGATTTCATTACAGCATTCAGTCTTCTTGGGTAGTAGTCTATTAGCATGTCACGTCTTGACTTGGCAATATTTGCCCACTCTTCTTGCAAAATCGCTCCAAATCCGTCAGTTTGCGAGGGCATCTCTTGTGCACAGCCCTCTATAGGTCACACCCCACATATTTTCTATTGGATTTAGGTTTGGGCTATGGCTAGGCCACTCCACGACTTCAGTTTTCTTCTGGTGAAGCCATTCTTTTGTTGATTTGGATGTATGCTCGGGGTCATTGTCATGTTGAAAGGTGAAATTCCTCTTCATATTCAGCTTTCTAGCAGACGCCTGAAGGTTTTGGGCCAAAAGTGACTGGTATTTGGAACTGTTCATAATTCCCTCCACCTTGACTAAAGCCCCAGTCTCAGCTGAAGAAAAGCAATCTCAAAGCATGATACTGCCACCACCATGCTTCACCGCGGGGATGGTGTTCTTTTGGTTATGAAAAGTATTGTTTTTGGGCCAAACGTACCTTTTGGAATTGTGGCCAAAAAGTTCAACCTTGGTCTCATCAGACCATAACACATTTTCCCACATGCTTTTGGGAGACTTGATGTATTGTTTTATGATTTTAGCCAGGCCTGGATGTTTTTCTGTGTAAGAAAATGCTTCCGTCTTGCAACCCTACCCCATAGTCCAGACATATGGAAAATACGGGAGATTGTTGTCACATGTAATACACAACCAGTACTTGCCAGAAATTCCTGCAGCTACGTCAATGTAGCTTTAGGTCTCTTGGCAGCCTCCCTGACCAGTGTTCATCTTGTCTTTTCATCAGTTTTGGAGGGACATCCAGTTCTTTGCAACGTCACTGTTGTCCCATATTTTCTCCACTTTTTTATGACTGCCTTCACTGTGTTCCATGGTATATCCAATGCTCTGGAAATTTTTTATACCATTCTCCTGATGCCTTTGATGCTTTGCAGGCTCTCTGTGAACCATGGCTTTTGCTGTAGCAGGCAACTGAGTAAATGTCAGGAAAATCCTGCTAGGACAGCTGAATTTTTTTGGGGGTTCATCAGTCTCTTTCTAATTGATGGCAAGTGTGTACCCAAGAAGACTGAATGCTGTAATTAAATCAAAAGGTGCTTCAACAAAGTATTAGTTTAAGGGTGTGCACACTTATGCAACCAGCTTATTGCACGTTTTTTTATTTTTATATGTTTTCCCTGACAGATTTGTTTTTCAGTTGAATTGTACATGTTATAGAGCACATTCAAGGTGGGAAAAGTTTTGAAATGATTTATTGTGGTTTCATTTTAATATATCACAAAAATCTGGCATTTTAACAGGGGTGTGTACACTTTTTATGTATTCACTGTAGGAGAAGGCCGCAAGCTATACTGATTGCTTATTTCTGGCCCAATCTGTCAGCTTGGAGGTATGACCATAATTCCCTTCGACAAGAGCATGCTAAAATTTGAGGGAGGCTAGACAACTAAGTAGCAGGAAATCCTGACTAGCAAAGTGAAGCAGTTTTATCTGCATCGTAAACCATGGAATGTTCCCTATAGCTCTTGAGTAACTCCTGAGACGTTTGTGCTGGCATAGTGTACACGTTAGTGAAGACGTGCCTCCTGGCTATTTTGCCTGATTGCCTTTAGGTGTCCCCCAGCATCCAAACCATCTATTAGGCAGTTTCTGAAAGGCAACTAGTGAGCAAACTATATTTTCAAAAAACAAAAAAGGCAGCCAGAATTTAAGTATAACAAAACAATTACTAAATAACATTTTTGTTATAGTGGAATTCTGAGTGCCTTTTTTGTTTTTTTAAATATGGTTTCTGAAAGGCATACTGCAACTCGGTAAACACCCTCCCCCTTCCCATACCTTAGCTCCAACACTCTTTGCTGGAAGATCTGACCTTACTACTGTTACAGCAAGCTTAATTGCAGTCACACCAGCTAGAAGAGTCTCAGTGCTCCAGGTCATTAATATGCAAAGAAACTTTCTTAATATTTCACAAAGATGGTCTGATTTTGCATTTCATTTGCTACTGAAGTAACTTTGAACCAAGCTAGCTATCTTTTTCTATGCACCTTAAAACTTAGGGCAAAGAATTCTGACATCATTGGAAATGCCTGTGCAGTTGAGATATTACCTGGACAAAATTTAAGGACATTACAAAGATCAATAATTTTTAGTATTTGCTGAAAACAAAAAGGATTTCCTTTATCCAAGCAGACTGTTTCTAAATGGATAGCACATTGTATTTTTTGTCTCAAGGTCCATGACAGGCCTCTACAAGAAAAGTTCAGAACCCATTCTGCCAGGGCAACAACTGCTTAGTGTACAAGACATTTTAGAGACAGCCATATAATACCTTTTCTGAACACTACAGCCTGGACCTTATCTCCATTGCTTTTATCTTTAAGGCTGGTTTTGTATTCGTCATACTGAATGATACGTTTTCCTCCTCTTCTAGCCAGTAGTGTCACTGCCATTCCTGATTAAAAGAATAAGCTTTTGTAATCTTCCCTGAAGTTAAGGCTGCTGTATTTAGCCACATGAAAAACATAGTACAGTTTTATCACCAGCTTTTAGCAAGGTGTTGAAGTCTAGGGCTGGCGTGGATATCCATGTTCATTCCACCTCCACTTGGTGTCTTGTTTTCTGTGCTTATACTTTTATTGATCACGTCCCATAGGAAGGCTGGAATTTAAGGGTCTCCGATCAGGATCCCTTAGGAATTACTTGGGCAGTGTATCATTTTCTACCTAGTCTGTCACTGACAAAAAGACAAGAAAGAACTGAAGATGTCACAGGTGGGCAGTTGCCTTTATAACAGGTATTTGAAGGCATCTTGGTTAATGTCATCTGGCCCACTAAGGGGGAAAGCATGCTCAGTTCTGAAAGTCCGGCTGTGTATGTCAGCTGTAAGTCTGTAGCAGAACTCCCTTAAGTTATACATGCAGCAGTACAACACACCATTATCTGTTGATAAAGTAAGTTAGTTTCACAGGTGTACTGTGTTTACAGTAAGCCTTGTCCAGATCAGGTAGACCTTACTCCTTCATTATTTTTGATAGTCGTATGACAAATGTACACTGTTGATAAAGAAAGAAGGTTTTGCGTGACCATGTACTACTAACCTCTTAAAAATAAAAATTTGTAACTCTCGAGTGGCAAAAGAGTGACTCAACCATAAGTTGAACTGGTCAAAAAAGTGCAATAAAAATATGAGCTGCTGGTGTCTTTAGAAGATGCAAGATGAGAAAAATATTAATAAATCACTTCTCTTAACAGTTAAGAAACTGCTCAATAGTTTCTCGGTAAGGAATAGTAGTCTCGAACTCATTATTTTCATCTAGATGAGCCATATGCAAAGGTACATGTAGTTATTAATTCTAGTTTATAATGTTTGACTAATTTGGATCTTAAGATTTTTTGATGTTGAACAAAGCATGTTATAGCATTATTAGATGTTCATCGTGCATACAGCTGCAGTCATAACAGATGGGTTATCCTGCCGTCAGGTGGGTCCTCGGTCGGCCGAATTCCAAAGTCTAGGTCCGGCGTCAGTTGTCGTCGCTTCTTCCCTGACGTCAGTGCGGCAGGAGTATAAAAGAGGCAGATGACGCCATTTTCTTCAGTCTTTCTTGCCGCGTGGTGCCCGAAGCAGAAGCAGTTCGCAGGTGCCGGTCGGCCAGCTCCTGAGATTTACGAAAGTATTTCAGCCGAAGTCTTCTTGAAAGCTAAGTACCCCGTTGGGGAAACTTTTCTTGCCTCAGACCGATGTCAGACAAAGTTAATAATTGCATTTCATGTGGGAAGCAAATACCGCATAAGGATTTCCACTCTTTCTGTATACCTTGCTTAGGCCCAGACCACGGCATCTCAGCCTGCCATTTTTGTGCTAGATTCAATAAGCGCACTATTAAGCGTCGGGCGGAGTTCGCCCTTCACTCCAGTTTTGAGCAAAAAACGCAAAGATAAGGACCGACATACGAGGTCCGCACTACCTACTGAAATCATGCTAAGGCCTACTACCGGTTCTCCGGTACTCAGCGAGGCGCCTACGCAGCCCCTGAGTACCGATGACAATGCATTACCGGTGTCTTCAGTACCCGAGGTCACAGGCTCCTCGGCCCCCATTCCTACTACAGATACCGACGCCACTCCTGGCGGGGAAACTCAGAATTTAGACAGGCCTGCCATTTCTCAAGGGGTCTTCAGGCCTTCCACCTTCTCCATTAAAGCCTTCACTAAATCTAAAGCAGCCATGAAAACCAAAAAACAGGTTCCTCAGACCCCCTGTCAAGGCACCATGCCTAAAAAACAGATGCTTACAATGGCTGAGGATTTGATTACTCTTATCAGGGGTTCTCAACCCCCCTCTGACAAAAGGCCCAGATTAGAGGATGACTACCCTTCCTCAGATCAAGCTTTTATTACCTCAGAACTATCTGAGGACCAGGAATATGCCTATTCTCCATTCGAAGACTCTGATGCAGAGGAGTCTATTCCCTCGGTCTCCCCCCCTGAGGACTTCTCTTTTGGGGAAGCCCTGCATACATTGAGGGAACACTTTCACTGGGAAGGTCAAGATTACTCAGATTCCAAGAAAAGGCTCAGGGAATTTCTTCTGCTCCCCCAGCATAGGCCTCTGGCTATCCCTCCTGTTTTAGATGTATTGGATGATGTGTACACAGAAGCCAGCCTTAATCCTGATTCTTTGCCTCCAGCTCCTGTTAAACCAGACAGATATTACCGGGTTCCTGATTCTCACCAGTTCCTATATAAAAGCCATAGTGCTGACCCAGAAACAATTTCACAGGGTCCCAAGGGAATTAAGGCCTCTACTGCTAAAAATCCATTACCTTCAGAGAGAGATTCCAGAGCTTTAGAAAGGTGGGGGGAATAAAGTGTACACCTCGGCCACTTTAACCATGAGGGCATTAAACTGTCAGTTCCATATGTTAAAGTATCAACAGTTTTTGATATCTCAGCTGAAAAGCAAGATGGCACAACCAGAACAACCAGATTTAAAAGAGTTGCAGGATTTGTTGCATGGTGCAGAGCAAGTGGGTAAACATACCTTGCAGTGTGGTTTTGATGCTTTAGAGGCCTCATGTAGAGCTGCTGGGTCTGTTATACGTAGGCATGCTTGGCTCAAAGAGCAAACCTTACCAGATCATGTCAAAGCTAAATTATTAGATGCACCTCTTCAAAAAGATGTATTGTTTGGTGTTAAAGCTGAGGAGGTGCTAAAGAAAATGGAGGAAAAAGCAAAATCAATGCAAACAGTGAAAGATTTCCTGCAGGTACAGCCTCCACGGTTCAGCAGAAACTGGCCTTCAAAAAATTGGTCCTTTCCAGCCACGGACAGACCTCACAGGGGCAGATACAGGCGCCCAAGGGGTAGAGGGCAACCTCAAGGATCTTTCAGAGCCAGACAGTGGCAAGCACCAACCCCAAGAGGTGGAGAAGATAGATCACAGTCTTTTAGAAAACAGACACAATAACTTCCCCCTACACCTGCCAAGCAAAGCTTTAATGGCAGCACCTTTGGGCGGAAAACTGACATTATTCTCAAAAAAATTGGCATATTGTTACAAAAGACAAATGGATTCTGGACATTATAGACAGAGGCTACAGGTTCCACTTTCACACCCTTCCAGAAATGAGAGGCATGCCAAACCTGCCACAAAATCAAAGGGCAGAGGCACAAAAACAAGTTTCAGCTCTCATGGACATGAAAGCAATTCAAGAGGTACCTGCAAAAGAACAAGGTCAAGGGTTTTATTCCAGACTATTCCTGGTACCAAGGAAAGACAAAGATTGGAGACCTATCTTAGACCTATCCATCCTAAACACATATCTACAGGTGCCAAAATTCAAGATGCTTACATTACAGCAGCTTCTTCCCATGCTGGGCAAGGAGTCTTGGCTGGTAACATTGGAGCTCAAGGAGGCATACCTGCATGTCCCTGTCAGACAAGGTTGCAGAAGATACCTCATTTCTTGCAGGTTCAACCCATTACCAATTCTCTGCATTGCCCTTTGGCTTATCTACTGCGCCCAGAGTGTTTACGAAATGCCTGACATCAGTAATCGCCTTCTGCAGACTACAAGGGATTCAAATCTACCCATATCTGGACGACTGCCTGATCCAAGTGGACAGCAAGGACTTACTACTGCAGCACCTGGCATTTGTAATAAAACTGTTGGAACTTCCTGGGATACACAGTCAACAAAAAAAATGAAAACTAATACCCTCTCAACAAATAATTTTCCTGGGTGCCAGCTTGGATACAACCACCCAGATGGCCTACCTCACGCCAGACAAGCAAGGGCAACTGTCTCAATACTTTAGAAAAATGGCAGCTTACACCAGGCTAACTGCAAGGAAAATCCTGCAGGCTCTGGGATTCGTAGCATCTTGCATCCTACTAATCCCATGTGCAAAGCTGCATATGAGGAAACTTCAATGGTACCTGAAAAACTTATGGTCTCAACACAGCCACAGCTTGAAAACAATTATCCCACTCATTCCATGCCTTCAAAAGGAATTTTTGTGGTGGACTCAAGCTTGCCGAAGAAACACAGGTCTTCCTTTCTGTGTACCTCAAGCAACTCAAATCATCACAACAGACGCCTCAGATTACGCCTGGGGAGCACACATGACAGATCAGTGCATTCAGGGAAAATGGACCTGACAAGAGAAGCACCTTCACATCAACCAAAAGGAGATGCTAGCCGTGCAAAAGGCTATTATGACCTTCAAAGACCTACTGCATCCAGGCCAGCTATTGATAAGGACAGACAACACCATAGTGATGTGGTACATAAACAAACAGGGGGGAACTCATTCATATACCCCCTGTGCAGGCAAGCCATAACCCTATGGAACACAGCACTGGAATTGCAAATTCAACTGCAGGCACAATTCCTGCCAGGGAAGGAAAACACACTGGCGGACAACCTAAGCAGAAATATGACAGATCCACACAAATGGAAGTTGCATCCTCAACTTTTCACAAAGATAACTCAGGCATAGGGGCAGCCAGACATAGATCTCTTTGCTACCCACAGAAATTGCCAGTTGAAAATATTTTGTTCAAGGACCTATCATCCACAGGCCCGGAAAGTGGATGCGCTTTCCTTCAATTGGGCAACATTGACAGTCTATGCCTTCCCGCCTCTTCCTCTGCTGCCCAAAGTTCTATTAAAAGCCAGAGCAGAGAGGCCGAAAATGATTCTCATTGCTCCAGACTGGCCAAGACAACACTGGTATCCGCTCCTGAGGAGCCTGACACATTCCCCACCATGGATCCTACCTCTAGTCCCTCTTCTGTTGTCCCAGCACAACTACAAAACCCTTCACAGCCATCTCAAAACTCTAAATTTAGCTGCATGGAGAATTCCTTGATTTCCCAACAATTTCTCCTCTCCAAGTTGGTGCAGGATGTCATCTTGGAGGCCAGAAGACCTTCTACTAGAAAGGCTTACTCCGCCAAATGGAAACAATTTTGTGCCTGGAATCAAGAAAAGAGACAGAATCCTTGGGTAATAAATATACCTCAAATTTTACAGTACCTAGCTGAGATGTTAAACAATGGACTTTCCTTCTCCTCCATCAAGATCCACGCTTCAGCCATTTCTGCACAATACAACACAGATCCTCCATTATTCTCTCACCCTCTCTTAAGGCAGTTCCTCAGAGGGGCAAAGAATTTAAAACCCCCAAGGAAACCACCAGTCCCTGCTTGGGACCTCATCTACGTATTGGAAAAGCTGACCCTTCCTCCCTTCGAGCCAGCTTCTTCAACTGAGTTACAGTACTTGTCATGGAAAACAGCCTTTCTTTATCACCTCAGCATGCAGGGTTTCGGAGCTACAGGCCCTCATGGCTGTGCAACCATTCATAATTTTCCATCAGGACAGAGTTTCCTTACGAACCAATCCTACCTTTATGCCAAAGGTAGTATCCAGTGTAGCTTTGAATCAGACTATCCACTTACCTACCTTTTATCCTAATCCACACAACAAAGGGGAATGACTACTACATTCCTTGGACATTCACAGACAACTTAGTTACTACTTGGACAGAACAAAACCATTCAGGAAATCTGAGCAACTCTTTGTGTCCTATGCTGTAGGTGCTCAGGGAAAGGCTATTTCTAAACAGACAATTTCAAAATGGATAGCCCACTGCATACGTTTTTGTTACTCATTCCATGGAAAAGCTGTGCCTGCATACATCAGATCCCACTCCACCAGAGCCACAGCTACCTCTGCAGCCTTCCTCAGGGGGGTCCCTACCAAGGACATTTGGAAGCAGCCACCTGGAGTTCAGTGCACACTTTCTCCAAGCACTATCACCTCCCTCTATACTCAAAATCTAGAGTGGGCTTTGCCACAGCAGTCCTGCAGGGCATCCTAGCCCCTCCTAGTTCCACTTAGTGCCTACCACCCTTACTTAGCTTTGGGATTCTACCCATCTGTTATGACTGCAGCTGTATGCACAATGAACATAGTACAGTTTTGTACCTACCATAAATGTAGATGTTCGAGTGCTCATACAGCTGCAGTCCAGGTTTCCCTCCCTCCATCCCCTCTTAGGACAGGCCTTATGACAAACACTTTTCATATAACCTTTTTGGGGTATTCTTTTATGGTGTATTTGCTTGCAACTACTGTTTTTGATTTATCAACATTGCATCTTTGCATAACATTATGTTTGCCTTCCTTCTGGGGGCACCTGACATCTGGGGCAAGAAAAACTGAAGAAAATGGCGTTGGCTGCCTCTTTTATACCCCTGTCGCACTGACGTCAGGGAAGAAGCGACGACAACCGACGCCGGACCTAGACTTTGGAATTCGGCCGACCGAGGACCCGCCTGACGGCAGGATAACCCATCTGTTATGACTGCAGCTGTATGAGCACTCGAACATCTACATTTTTATGGTAGGTACAAAACTGTACTTTTGTCTTACTCATTTGTACAGAGTAACTTTTTAGATGCAAGTGGTACTACCTGTCGCACTCGTGTTAGCATTCCAGGCAACCCAAAACGTATTTTGGTTTCATAATATAATGTTATTTATTTATTTATTTTTTATTTAACATTTGTTAACTGGGAAAGTCCAACTTGGAACAAAGCCAATTTTCAGCGGAGGCCCAGGGAGAAACCCTCCAGATGCATGTCTTTCTAACCTGGGAGGAAACCAGAGCACCCAGAGGAAACCCACACGAATGCAGGGAGGACATGCAGACTCCACACAGACTCCACACAGAAGGCACCCCAACTGAGAATAGAACCGGAGAACTGCTTTGAGGCGACAGCGCTACCACTGCGCCAGTTTATTTGATTTCTCTTTGGATTCTTGTTTTGGGATTGTATTGTTAATATGGTTTGGTTAATACCCGCTGTTGGGGGAAGAAGTGAAGAAAATACACCCTAGTTAAAACCGTATATAAACTAGAAAGTTCCTGAGATTTTGTGTTCCAAAAACAGTAATAAGCCATTGTTGTGTGGTGTTCAGGGCCCTAAAAAAGTTTTGTACGCTGTTGTACATCCAAAATATACAGATCAAAAGCATCAGCTTGTTCCATCTGAGAGTCATCACCAAGAATTATGTTTTCACTGTGGCTACAGATGACTATTTCTTAGAGCTGTTAGGTTCCCACCCCTTGTAGAAATAGCTATGTTCATGGAACAAGCGTATCTGCAGATCTTTTGGGACAGGCTTTGACCGTACTACTCACTGGAGCCACAGAGTCTTCATCCCCTTTGGAAGGAGGTAAAGATTTTTACTCCTACAGACTGTAATTTCTAAAGGGGATGAAAGACTTCCCCATCTCATGATAGATCTCAGTAGTTTCAGTGATTACTTCTGGTACATGACGTTTCCCTGGTGAGGACTTTTTGGGAGTCTTTTTCCTTTTGTCATAGGTTAATTGGATGGTGCTTCTGGACAAAATGGATATTTTCTTGCACAACTGTACCTAGAAAGACCACACAGCTAGTTCCTTTAGTTTGTTGTTGATGAAAATAAATTTCAGTCTAGTGTAGCATAGTTTCGTCTCTCCCTTGCACCCATAATGTGTAATGTGTCACTAACCATTGTGTTAAAGGTCTTACAGAAGGACACCTGCCTCTTATGTTTGACAGTTGTCTCCTAGTATCCCCATAGAAGGATTTTTTGGTGGGAACCTTGGCTTGTTAAACTGGAAGACATCCTTGCTAATCACATCAGAGAGTGCTGTCTTTATCTTGGCAGTGCTCGATACTTTTCAGTTACCATCATTCCTGCCCACATAGAAGGACAAGGCAGTCAAGTTCATGAAATCCTGTTTGAGGACATAACAAAAACTGCAGATGTTCTTCGTGTTTCACTGTTGCAGTCATTACATTTGGGTAATCTACTGGCAGGATGCCCTCAGTCGGCCTGATTAACAAAGTTTTGGGTCCTGCGTCAGTTGCTGTCCCTTCTTCCATGACATCAGGTCGTCAGGGGTATAAAACATGCAGCCAGCATCATTTTCATCAGTCTTTCTTGCCACACAATGCCCGAAGCAGAAGCAGTTCGAAAGTGCCGGTCGGCCGACTCCTGAAATTTTCGTTTTCGAGTTTCAGAACCGAAGTATTCAACCTAAAGCTAAGTACCCTGTTGGGGAAACTTTTTCTTGCTCCTTACCGATGTCCGTAAAGGATAATAATTGTATTACTTGTGGGAAGCAAATACCTCATAAGGATTTTCATTTGTACTGTATTCCTTGCCTACGCCCTGACCACAACGTGCCTTGCTGTCTGTTTTGTGCTAAATTTAACCAACGCACTATTAAGTGTCTGTATATTTTTGCATCTAAATATTTTGGCTCAAGATTTAACTATCCAGAAATGTTGTCAGTTAGCAATCCGATTACCGGAATACACAAAAAACACAAAGAAAAAGACAGAGACAGACCGTCGAGGTCCAAAACCGACGAAGCTTCTCCTAAGCCAGTTGCCAGTACTCAGTGAGGCGCTTTTGCAGCCCCTGATACTCACTACTTTTGATTTGCAGGCCTATACTGAGACCCATTCAGAGTCAGGTATGCCGCGAGACACTTTAAGTATTTGAACCTGTGAATGTCTCTACCTTAGATGGGTCCGGAGCTGCTGAGCAGGCACCGGCTTCTGAGGGTGTTTTCAGGCCGAAATATTTGTATGCTAAACCGACACCATCTTCAAAACCAAGGCCAAAACCAACTTCTATGTCTAAAAAAAGACACTTGGGCCACGTGCTCAGGCCCCTATGCCTAAAAAACAAATGATCAAAATGGCTGAGGATTTAATTACCTTGATCAGGGGTTCCCAACCCCCTCCTGCAAAGAGGCCTAGGCAAGGCACTGATTATGAATCTTCAGATCAGGTTTTCATTTCATCTGATTTCTCCTCTGATCAGGAATTATCTGTTCCACCTTATGAGGACTCTGATGCAGAAGAATCCATCCCTTTTGCTTCTCCTCCTGAGGATTTTTCTTTTGGAGAAACTTTGCATACCTTAAGGGAACATTTTCATTGGGAGAGTCAGGATTTTTCAGACTCTAAAAAGAGGCTTAGGGATTTTCTTCATCTTCCTCAGCATATGCCTTTGGCTACACCTCCTGTTCTAGACAATGTTGTTGATGTTTTCTCAGAATCCAGCATGACTCCTGATTCCCTGCCTCTGGCTCCTAGTAAGCCAGACAGATATTACAGGGTTCCTACTCCCACAAATTCCTTTTTAAAAACCCTACTGTTGACCCTGAAACCATTTCTCAGGGTCCCAAGGGTGTTAAGGCTTCTACTGCTAAAAATCCTACCCCTTCTGATAGAGACTCCAGGGTGCTGGATAGATGGGGTAAGAAGGTTTTCAAATCTGCAACCTTGACAATCAGGGCTTTAAACTGTCAGTTTCATATGCTTAAATATCAGCAACATGTCATGGGCTTACTTAAACAGAAAATGATGATGATTTTTGACTGTGTGGAAAATAAAGAGTTAAAACAGTGTAAGAAACTTCTCTGTATGGAAGATTTTTCAGTCCATATATTTCTAGTTAATCACTGTATATTAATCAGATCAGACAATAGTAGTAGAAGTAGAGAACGTAAACTCGTCAAGTCAAAACAAAACAAAAAGTAATAGAAAATATATAATTGTACGGCATTATATAGTTCGTGTAGAACGCAGCCTGGGATGTTGTCTGGTCCCATGGATGCTGTGTTCTTGGCTTTGGAGAGTGTGATTTTTACCTGTGCAGCCGTGATTACAGGAACTTTGCATTCTTCCGGTATAGAGATGGGCTCTTTAGGGGTTGAGAGGGGGGGTAAAGTTAGCACTGAACCTATTTGCCAGGATGTTGGCAATATCAGTTGGGTCTGTATATTTAGTGGAATTGTGCTGTAACTCAGAGCAGAGCTGAGTGTTGCCATTGAGATTTTTGACATAGCTATAGAGTGCTTTGTGGTTGTCTTTAGAATCAGTGGCGATTTTGTTTTCGTAACTAGCTTTGGAGGATTTTATCAGGGATTGCAGCTTCTTACTGAGCTCCCTGGTCAGCCTCACTAAGAAGCTGCGATCCCTGATAAAATCCGCCAAAGCTAGTTACGAAAACAAAATTGCCACTGATTCTAAAGACAACTACAAAGCATTCTATAGCTATGTCAAGAATCTCAATGGCAACACTCAGCTCTGCTCTGAGTTACAGCACAATGGCACTAAATATACGGACCCAAGTGATATTGCCAACATCCTGGCATATAGGTTCAGTGCTAACTTTAACCCCCTCTCACCACCTTAAGAGCCCATCTCTATACCGGAAGAATGCAAAGTTCCTGTAATCACGGCTGCACAGGTAAAAAACACACTCTCCAAAGGCAAGAACACAGCATCCATGGGACCAGACAATATCCCAGGCTGCTTCCTACACGAACTACAGAATGAACTGGCACCCCACCTAAGAACCATGTTCAATCATAGCCTCACCTCAGGCTTTGTGCCTGCTGAATGGCACACAGCAACGATTATCCCACTCCACAAGGGGGGAGCCACCACGGACCCCAGGAACTACCACCCCATTAGCTTGACGAGCCTGGTCTGCAAGGCCATGGAACGTATCATCATGGAACTTATAAACAAAGACATTGGTAATCTCCAAACTCTGGACCCCCACCAAGTTCGGGTTTGTAAAAGGCAGATCATGTCTCCTAAACCTGATAGACTTCTTTGAAGCAGTCACCAAAGCCATAGACAAGGGTAAGGTGGTTCACACAGCCTATCTAGATCTTGCCAAGGCTTTCGACACCATCCCCCACTCTGGAATTATAGATAAACTCACTAAACTAGGTATAAATTCCTATGTCACAAGATGGGTTGCCAACTGGCTCACTGACAGAACCCACACTGTGAAAGTAGCAGACTCCAAATCCGACTTCAGACCAGTGACAAGTGGAGTACCACAGGGTTCAGTCCTGGGTCCTCTCCTGTTTGGTATCTACTTCTCTGAAGTACAGGCTAACACAGAAGGTCTTTGGCTAATGAAGTTCGCAGATGACTGCAAACTAGGAGCCATAATCGAAACTCCTAACAATGTGGACATCCTACAAAAGGGCCTCACTCAGGCAGGTGCCTGGTGTCAAAGCTATGGCCTCAAGCTCAATGCCAAAAAGTGCATTGTCATCCCTTTTGGTAAAAACTCTGTACCCATGAACTACGACATAGGCGGTAGTGTACTTAACACCGAAAGTGTGATAAGAGACCTTGGGACACAGGTGGTCAGTAATCTCTCCTTTGATAATCACATCGCCACAGTAGTCAGGAAATCCTTCTACGTGGCACACCTCACCACAAAAGGTTTCTCATCCAGAAAAAAATAGGTCATTGTTCCCCTCTACTCATCACTCATTAGACCCATTATAGAGTACAACACCCCTTTTGGTATGTACCTCACAAGACATCTACAACAACTGGAAAGGCCGCAGAAATACCTCACAAAGAGGATTACCGGCCTCAAACAGATGCCCTACGCAGACCGTCTCAAAAAACTCCAGCTTTACTCCTTCGCATATCACCTATTCAGAGGTGATCTCTGCCTAACGTACAAAGCTATGTCAAACCCAGAGCTGTTGGACATGCTCCACTTACAAATCCCAATCCCTCCGAGCTACACGCTCTAGGGACCTAAACCTTGTCACCACAATAAACAGTACATGCCGGAGGGATAGATTCCTGTCCCAGAGACTTCCCATACTCTGAAATAAACTACCTATCTATATCAAACAAAGCTCCTTATTAGCACTCTTCAAGAAAAATCTTGATGATTGGATGGGAAATAGGAAATTCACCCCGGGGATCACCTCTGTGACTCTGCTCGACAGGGGCACAGGAAAATAATTTTCTTTGGTGGCAAAAGCTAGGGTACCTTTTTGGCTGGGCTTGTATAGGCCCCAGGGCCGATAGCCTAGTACCTATCTATGAACCTATTACTAAGTATTCAAAAGTAATTCAAGCAAGGCAGGCAGTCTGTTTCCAGTCGAAAATCCTTTATTAAGTACACAGACAAGCGATCCAAGTAAAACAAAAATAGAGTAATAATTTCCTCACAAGCTTTCTAAATATATATATACTTTTTATCAGGCATGGGAGTGGTTTATTGTGCTGTAAAACAAAGTGTTATTGGTACACATTTTAAATTCACATCCCTTCCCCCATCAATGTTACATTCGAGCTGGTCCTGCCCTACTTAGTAGCTGTCATAATAATATATAACCCTTATGTACTTTAAATAAAATTATATAATGATGTGGTACCTCTTATTTAACCA